>NW_028296488.1:77500-140000 GCF_964197995.2 Scardinius erythrophthalmus | reverse complement strand
TATGCAGTGTCTTGGTCCAAGGTGCCATGTATGTCTATGAGGACTTTGGCGTATCTCGAAAAACATGGCCGCCATCGACCAATGAAATTTGAGCACCTATTAGACAAGGTTAACGGAGGCCGATCGGAACGAAACTCGATGGGCATGTTCAACTCATGGCCCTAGAGGTCTGTAAGAATTTTGAAAGAAATCGGCCACTAGTTGGCGCTAACGAGTTTTATGGCTCTGTAATCACGTGGTGTTACACTTATTGTCACAAAATGCATATCATTTGATAGATCTGCTCATGCTGAACAACTTTGCCTCAAGAACCATTGCTGTCAATCAAACCGTTCATTAAATATTCGCAATTATGTTAAAAACCTACTTTTGCGAACTAGTCCTAGGTTTTTTGCCCGATCGGAACAAAACCAGTCTAGGGTAATTCTCTGGACTCTCTAGATCAATAATTATCAAAAAAAGTTCAACTTTAGCATTTTTCGCATGGGTATATTGGGTCATAATGAAAATGGGCGTGGCAAAATGCATTTAAAAGCCTATAAATCCTAAACGAAAACTCAGAACTTCACAAAAATTGGTGAGCATATGTACCATAACAGTCTAAACAAGCATGTAAAATTTCATGAAGATCGTACGATAGGTGGCGCTATAACTGTTAAAAAGCTTTGAAAACCATATATTTCCTATGGTAAATTGCCTGTATTGGCTGTAAATGGTCTTTTCCATCTATTATTTCAGTGGTTAAAAGCTTTCCAAATAAAACTTAATGTCTTAAATGCTTATGTGCTTAAAGGCCTTAAATGCTTGAACCCCGATAAATGCTGCTTGCAGCTTTAATTATTATTATTATTATTATTCTGCCGTAAAACGCATCGTGCAGCCCAAACCGTAAGGGCTAGAGCTTTGAAACTTTGCCATATGGTAGTACAAAAATCGAGGAGAGGTTATCAAATTATGACCCCGATTGGCCCATAGGTGGCGCTATAGCAACCAAAAGCGCGAAACTGCTCATAACTCCTAGACCGTAAGTCATAGACTCAAGTGTCTTATATCATTGGAAAGCTGGACGCCTGACGAACAAAACGTATATCTCCGATTTTATTTCCGCCATGATAGATTTTCCGCCATTTTGAATTTTGTCGAAAATCTACTTTTGCGAACTAGTCCCTGGTTTTTTGCCCGATCGGAACCAAACCAGTGCAGAATTGTTCTCTGGAGTCTGAATATCAATAATTATCAAAAAAAAGTTGAAATTTCGATTCACGGTCGCTAGGGGGTGCAAAATTAACGTTGTGGGAGGAGCCTATTTTACTAAAATGGCTATAACTCCAGAAGTAAAAGAGGTATTTTAACCAAACCTGGTACACATGTGTAAGACGTCAATATGAGGTCACGGTAAAAAAATCGCGGCGATTGGTCACATGGTGGCGCTATAACATGAAAAAAACATAAAACAGGCTATAACCACCTGACCGTTAGTCCGATTGACTTGAAAATTGGTATGCAGTGTCTTGGTCCAAGGTGCCATGTATGTCTATGAGGACATTGGTGTATCTCAAAAAACATGGCCGCCATCGGCCAATGAAGTTTGAGCACCTATTAGACAAGGTTAACGGAGGCCTATCGGAACGAAACTCGGTGGGCATGTTCGAATCATGGCCCTAGAGGTCTGTAAGAATTTTAAAAGAAATCGGCCACTAGTTGGCGCTAACGAGTTTTATGGCTCTGTAATCACGTGGTGTTACACTTATTGTCACAAAATGCATACCATTTGATAGATCTCCTCTTGTTGAACAACTTTGCCTCAAGAACCATTGCTGTCAATCAAACCGTTCATTAAATATTCGTAATTATGTTAAAAACCTACTTTTGCGAACTAGTCCAAGGTTTTTCGCCCGATCAGAACCAAACGAGTCTAGGACAATTCTATGGACTCTCAAGATCAATAATTATCAAAAAAAAGTTGAACTTTTGCATTTTTCGCAAGGGTATATTGGGTCATAAAGAAAATGGGCGTGGCAAAATGCACTCAAAAGCCTATAAATCCTAAACAAAAACTCAGAACTTCACGAAAATTGGTGAGCTTATGTGCCATAACATCATTAACAAGCATGCAAAATTTCATGGAGATCGGACTATAGATGGTGCTATAACTGTTAAAAAGCTTTAAAAAACACATATTTCCTATGGTAAATTGCCTGTATTGGCTGTAAATGGACTTTTCCATCTATTATTTCAGTGGTTAAAAGCTTTCTAAATAAATCTTAATGTCTTAAATGCTTATGTGCCTAAAGGCCTTAAATGCTTGAACCCCGATAAATGCTGCTTGCAGCTTTAATTTTTATTATTATTATTATTATTATTATTATTATTATTCCGCTGTAAAACGCATCGTGCAGCCCAAACCGTAAGGGCTAGAGCTTTGAAACTTTGCCAGATGGTAGTACAAAAATCGAGGAGAGGTTATCAAATTATGACCTCGATTGGCCCATAGGTGGCGCTATAACAACCAAAAGCGCGAAAGTGGTCATAACTCCTGGACCGTATGTCGTAGACACAAGTGTCTTATATCATTGGAAAGCTGGTCGTCTGACGAACAAAACGTATATCTCCGATTTCATTTCCGTCATGATAGATTTTCCGCCATTTTGAATTTTGTCGAAAACCTACTTTTGCGAACTAGTCCCTGGTTTTTTGCTCGATCGGAACCAAACCAGTGCAGAATTGTTCTCTGGAGACTGAAGATCAATAATTATCGAAAAAAAGTTGAAATTTCGATTCAGGGTCGCTAGGGGGCGCAAAATTAACGTTGTGGGCGGAGCCTATTTTACTAAAATGGCTCTAACTCCAGAAGTAAATGAGGTATTTTCAACAAACTTGGTACACATATGTAAGAGGTCAATCTGAGGACACGGTAAAAAAATCGCGGCGATTGGCCACATGGTGGCGCTATAACATGAAAAAAACATAAAACAGGCTATAACCACCTGACCGTTAGTCCGATTGACTTGAAAATTGGTATGCAGTGTCTTGGTCCAAGGTGCCATGTATGTCTATGAGGACATTGGTGTATCTCAAAAAACATGGCCGCCATTGGCCAATGAAGTTGAGCACCTATTAGACAAGGTTAACGGAGGCTGATCGGAACGAAACTCGGTGGGCATGTTCGACTCATGGCCCTAGAGGTCTGTAAGAATTTTGAAAGAAATCGGCCACTAGTTGGCGCTAACGAGTTTTATGGCTCTGTAATCACGTGGTGTTAGATATATTGTCACAAAATGCATATCATTTGATAGATCTGCTCATGCTGAACAACTTTGCCTCTAGAACCATTGCTGTCAATCAAACCGTTCATTAAATATTCATGAATATGTTAAAAACCTACTTTTGCGAACTAGTCCCTGGTTTTTTGCCCGATCGGAACCAGACCAGTCTAGGACAATTCTATGGACTCTCTAGATCAATAATTATCAAAAAAAAGTTGAACTTTTGTATTTGTATGGCTGTAATAGGGTCATTTATAAAATGGGTGTGGCAAAATACACTCAAAAGCCTATAAATCCTAAATGAAAACTCAGAACTTCACAAAAATTGGTGAGCATATGTGTCATAACATCACAAACAAGCTTGCAAAATTTTATGGAGATTGGACAATAGTTGGCGCTATAACTGTTAAAAAGCTTTAAAACCATATATTTCCTATGGTAAACTGCCTGTATTGGCTGTAAATGGTCTTTTCCATGTCTGATCATATAATTTTCATATCATAATGTTCAAAACTAGTGCAATACAATTCTCTGGACTCACTAGATCAATAATTGTCAGAAAAAGTTGAACTACTTCATTTGGATAGCTATAATAGGTTCACTTCAAAATCTGGCCTTTACCAAGTGTCCCCGAAAGCCTATATCTCTTTAATCAATGCTCAGACCTTCTTAAAAACAAGTCAGAACGTGTGAAATATCACCCTGAACAAGCATGAAAATTTTCAGACAGATCGGACAAAATTTGCCTCTATAACAGTTAAAAAGGTGAAAATGATATGATTTAATGGCATGTTAAGCCAATAAGTGGTATTTTACTGCCCCCTGCTGTTTAAAATAGTCATTTTCTCATATTGGTATTGGTATCAGCCATGGTAAATCATGATAAATGATGGTGTGTGTGTGTGTGTGTGTGTGTGTGTGTGTGTGTGTGTGTGTGTGTGTGTGTGTGTGTGTGTGTGTGTGTGTGGTACAAATATAACAAAGGTTTTATTTTCCAACATGAAAACAAACATAGAGTGCTAGTGCACAAACAATAACCGACAATGATAATGGATGAGAGGGGAACTTAAATACACAGATCAAGACAAGGACAACAGGTGACGGTTATGATGATGAGGAGCAGGTGATGATGAGGAGGGTGATGAGGAGCAGGTGCAGGTGATGACGACAGATGGTGAATGTGATGAAGACAGAAGGTGAATGTGATGAAGGTGAATGTGACACCAATATCACTGAAACATTTGTGTGTGTGTGTGTGTGTGTGTGTGTGTGTGTGTAGCATTATTGTGTGTAGCATATGTAGCAAGTATGCATTATTGAGTTAACATGGAAACACTGGTTTGCTTTAGTGCAGAAAACTGGTCAAAATCATGAGGTTTAAAGTGAAAGTGAGCCAATAAGTGGTCTTCTACTGCCCTCTGCTGGCCATTCTACTTATTAATTAAATTTTTCCACATGTGCTTGCATTTATACTTGAATACACACTAAAAATCACTTATATAGCAATAACTATTATAACACAATCATATTTTGTCAGTGTTAATCACTTTATTTGCACTGACACTTCAAATAATTGCTAGTAATGTGGTAAATCATGGTAAATCATGGTTAACTATGCTGTGTGTGTGTGTGTGTGTGTGTGTGTGTGTGTGTGTGTGTGTGTGTGTGTGTGTGTGTGTGTGTGTGTGTGTGTAAGCATGCATTGAGTTAACATGGATAAACTGGTTTGCTTTAGTGCAGAAAACTGGTTTAAAGTGAAAGTGAGCCAATAAGTGGTCTTCTACTGCCCTCTGCTGGCCATTCTACTTATTAATGAAATATTTCAACATGTGCTTGCATTCATACTTGAATACACACTAAAAAAATCACTTATATAGCAATAACTATTATAACACAATCATATTTTGTCAGTGTTAATCACTTTATTTGCACTGACACTTCAAATAATTGCTAGTAATGTGATAAATCAGGCTAGAAACATGGTAAATCAAAGTAAATAATACTAGATTGTCGTTTATCTCCTGGTAAATAATACTAGAACGTGGTATATCATGGTAAATCATGGTTAACTATGCTGTGTGTGTATGTGTGTGTGTGTGTGTGTGTGTGTGTGTGTGTGTGTGTGTGTGTGTGTGTGTGTGTGTGTGTGTGTGTGTAAGCATGCATTGAGTTAACATGGAAAAACTGGTTTGCTTTAGTGCAGAAAACTGGTTTAAAGTGAAAGTGAGCCAATAAGTGGTCTTCTAGTGCCCTCTGCTGGCCATTCTACTTAATAATGAAATATTTTACATGTGCTTTTGCATTCATACTTGGACACACACTAAAAATCACGTATATAACTAACTATTATAACACAATAATATTTTGTCAGTGTTCATCACCTCATTTGCACTGACACTTCACATAATTGCTAGTAATGTGGTTAATCATGCTAGAAACATTGTAAATCATAGTAAATAATACTGAAATGAGGTGTATCAAGGTAAATCATGCTAGAATCCTAATAAATCATTCTGGAACATGGTATATGATAGTAAATCATGCTAGAATCATATTAAATAATTCTAGAATGTGGCAAATCGTCGTGGGAGGAGCCTATTTTACTCAAATGGCTATAACTCAAGAAGTAAATGAGATATCTTCACCAAACTCAGTACACATGTGTATGGGTTCAATTTGAGGTCACAGTAAACAATTTTATGGAGATCGGACCATAGGTGGCGCTATAACTGTTAAAAAGCTTTAAAACCATATATATCCCATGGCAAATTGCCTGTATTGGCTGTAAATGGTCTTTTCCATCTATTATGTCAGTGGTTACATGCTTGCTAAATAAATCTTAATAACTTTTGATGCTTTTGTGCTTAAATGCCTTAAAGGCCTTAACTGCTTGAACCCCGATAAATGCTGCTTGCAGCTTTAATTATTATTATTATTTTCCCCTAAAACGCATTGTGCAGACCAAACCGTAAGAGCTGGAACCTTGAAACTTGGCCAAATGGTAGTCCTCAATTTGGGGAGAACCTATAAAAGTATGACCCCGATTGGCCCATAGGTGGCGCTATAGCAACCAAAAGCGCAAAACTGCTCATAACTACTAGACCGTATGACGTAGACTCAAGTGTCTTATATCATTGGAAAGCTGGACGCCTGACGAACAAAACGTATATCTCCGATTTCATTTCCGCCATGATAGATTTTCCGCCATTTTGAATTTTGTCAAAAACATACTTTTGCGAACTAGTCCTAGGTTTTTCGCCCGATCGGAACCAAACCAGTGCAGAAATGTTCTCTAGAGTCTGAATATCAAAAACTATCGAAAAAAAGTTGAAATTTCGATTCACGGACGCTAAGGGCCGCCAAAACGTACGTTGTGGGCGGGGCCTATTTTACTAAAATGGCTATAACTCCAGAAGTAAATGAGGTATCTTCACCAAACTTGGTACACATGTGTAAGAGGTCAATCTGAGGTCACAGTAAAAAAATCGCGACGATTGGCCTCATGGTGGCGCTATAACATGAAAAAAACATAAAACAGGCTATAACCACCTGACCGTTAGTCCGATTGACTTGAAAATTGGTATGCAGTGTCTTGGTCCAAGGTGCCATGTATGTGTATGAGGACATTGGCGTATCTCAAAAAACATGGCCGCCATCGGCCAATGAAGTTTGAGCACCTATTAGACAAGGTTAACGGAGACCGATCGGAACGAAACTCGATGGGCATGTTCGACTCAAGGCCCTAGAGGTCTGTAAGAATTTTGAAAGAAATCGGCCACTAGTTGGCGCTAACGAGTTTTACGGCTCTGTAATCAAGTGGTGTTACAAATATCCACACAATATGTATATCATTTGATAGATCTCCTCATCCTGAACAACTTTGCCTCAAGAACCATTGCTGTCAATCAAACCATTCATTAAATATTCGCAAACATGTTAAAAACCTACTTTTGCGAACTAGTCCTAGGTTTTTCACCCGATCGGAACCAGACCAGTCTAGGACAATTCTCTGGACTCTCTAGATCAAAAACTATCAAAAAAAAGTTGAAATTTTGCATTTGGATGGCTCTAATAGGGTCATTTATAAAATGGGCGTGGCAAAATACATTAAATATCCTATAAATCCTAAATAAAAACTCAGAACTTCACAAAAATCGGTGAGCATATGTGACATAACATCATTAACAAGCATGCCAAATTTTATGGAGATCGGACCATAGGTGGCGCTATAACTGTTAAAAAGCTTTAAAACCATATATTTCCTATGGTAAACTGCCTGTATTGGCTGTAAAAGGTCTTTTCCATCTCTGATCATATAATTTTCATATCATAATGTTCAAAACTAGTGCAATACAATTCTCTGGACTCACTAGGTCAATAATTGTCAGAAAAAGTTGAACTACTTCATTTGGATAGTTATAATAGGTTCACTTCAAAATGTAGCCTTTACCAAGTGTCCCCGAAAGCCTATATCTCTTTAATGAATGACTCAGACCTTCTTAAAAAGCCAGTGAAATATCACTCTGAACATGCATGAAAATTTTCAGACCGATCGGACAAAATTTGCCTCTATAACAGTTAAAAAGGTGAAAATTATATGAATATAATGGCATATTAAGCCAATAAGTTGTATTTTACTGCCCCCTGCTGTTTAAAATTTATAAAATCACTATTTTAACATTTACAATTACAATTACATTTAGTCAAAATCCATCCGTTAAAGTATTAGTATTGACAGTTTGATCACATCATATAGTTCAAATGTCTGTATCTACAACATAATGTGTTTGTGTAGTCTTAGGTTTCTGAATAAATTCTGAATCTTCTGATTAATAGCTTACAAAGACTTTGTGAAATGTTTATAGACCATTCAAATATATTTTCATTATGACATATCCCAATAGCATTGAAAAAACAACAACAACATTTGTCTTTGTGTGTGTGTGTGTGTGTGTGTGTGTGTGTGTGTGTGTGTGTGTGTGTGTGTGTGTGTGTGTGTGTGTGTGTGTAAGCATGCATTATTGAGTTAACATGGAAAAACTGATTTGATTTAGTGCAGAAAACTGGTAAAAATAATGAAATTTAAAGTGAAACTGAGCCAATAAGTGGTCTTCTAGTGCCCTCTGCTGGCCATTCTACTTATGAAGTCTTTTCACATGTGCTTTGTGCAAATCACTTATATAACAATAACTATTATAACAAAATCATATTTTGACAGTGTTTATCACTTCATTTGCACTGACACTTCACATAATTGCTAGTAATGTGGTAAATCATGGTAAATCACGCTAGAAACATGGTAAATCATAGTAAATCATACTAGAATGTGGTGTATCAAGGTAAATCATGCTAGAATCCTGGTAAATCATTCTAGAATGTGATATATCATGGTAAATCATGCTAGAACAGGGTAAATCATGGTAAACCATGGTAAATCATGATAAACTATGGTAAATCATGCTAGAATGTGGTATATCATGGTAAATCATGCTAGAACATGGTAAATTAAGGTAAACTAAGATAAATTCATGGTAAACTATGCTAGAACAGGGTAAATCATGATAAACTATGGTAAATCTTGCTAGAATGTGGTATATCATGGTAAATCATGCTAGAACATGGTAAATCAAGGTAAACTGAGATAAATTCATGGTAAACTATGCTAGAACAAGGTAAATCATGGTAAACCATGGTAAATCATGATAAACTATGGTAAATCATGCTAGAATGTGGCATATCATGGTAAATCATGCTAGAACATGGTCTTTTCCATCTATGATGTCATGCTTGCTAAATAAAACTTTATAACTTTTGATGCTTTTGTGCTTAAAGTCCTTAACGGCCTTAACTGCTTGAACCCCGATAAATGCTGCTTGCAGCTTTAATTATTAGGGGTTCAAACACGAAGTGCTGAAACCCTATTGTAATTGCCCTGATTTTTATTATTATTATTATTCTTCCCTAAAACGCATCGTGCAGCCAAAACCGTAAGGCCTAGAGACGTGATACTTGGTCAAATGGTAGTAGTATTGCTCGCTACTCAGATACACGGACTTAGCCAAATCGGCCCATAGGTGGCGCTACAGCGACCAAAAGCGCGAAACTGCTCAGAACTCCTAGACCGTATGTCGTAGACTCAAGTGTCTTATATCATTGGAAAGCTGGATGCCTGACGAATAAAACGTATATCTCCGATTTCATTTCCGCCATGATAGATTTTCCGCCATTTTGAATTTTGCCAAAAACCTACTTTTGCGAACTAGTCCTAGGTTTTTCGCCCGATCGGAACCAAACCAGTACAGAAATGTTCTCTGGAGTCTGAATATCAATAATTATCGAAAAAAAGTTGAAATTTCGATTCACGGACGCTAAAGGGCGACAAAACGTACGTTGTGGGAGGGGCCTATTTTACTAAAATGGCTATAACTCCAGAAGTAAATGAGGTATCTTCACCAACCTCGGTACACATGTGTAAGAGGTCAATCTGAGGTCACAGTAAAAAAATCGCGGCGATTGGCCACATGGTGGCGCTATAACATGAAAAAAACATAAAACAGGCTATAACCACCTGACCGTTAGTCCGATTGACTTGAAAATTGGTATGCAGTGTCTTGGTCCAAGGTGCCATGTATGTCTATGAGGACATTGGCGTATCTCAAAAAACATGGCCGCCATCGGCCAATGAAGTTTGAGCACCAATTAGACAAGGTTAATGGAGGCCGATCGGAACGAAACTCAATGGGCATGTTTGTCTCATGACCCTAGAGGTCTGTAAGAATTTTGAAAGAAATCGGCCATTAGTTGGCGCTAACGAGTTTTATGGCTCTGTAATCACGTGGTGTTACACATAATGTCACAAAATGCATATCATTTGATAGATCTGCTCATGCTGAACAACTTTGCCTCTAGAACCATTGCTGTCAATCAAACAGTTCATTAAATATTCATGAATATGTTAAAAACCTACTTTTGCGAACTAGTCCCTGGTTTTTCGCCCGATCGGAACCAGACCAGTCTAGGACAATTCTCTGGACTCTCTAGATCAATAATTATCAAAAAAAAGTTGAACTTTTGCATTTGGATGGCTGTAATAGGATCATTTATAAAAGGGGCGTGGCAAAATACACTAAAAAGCCTATAAATACTAAATGAAAACTCAGAACTTCACAAAAATCAATGAGCATATGTGACATAACATCACAAACAAACATGCAAAATTTTATGGAGATCGGACCAAAGGTGGCGCTATAACTGTTAAAAGGCTTTAAAACCATATATTTCCTATGGTAAACTGCCTGTATTGGCTGTAAATGGTCTTTTCCATCTCTGATCATATAATTTTCATATCATAATGTTCAAAACTAGTGCAATACAATTCTCTGGACTCACTAGATCAATAATTGTCAGAAAAATTTGAACTACTTCATTTGGATAGCTATAATAGGTTCACTTCAAAATGTAGACTTTACCAAGTGTCCCTGAAAGCCTATATATATTTAATGAATGCTCAAGACCTTCTTACAAATAAGTCAGAACATGTGAAATATCACTCTGAACATGCATGAAAATTTTCAGACGGATCGGACAAAATTTGCCTCTTTAACAGTTAAAAAGGTGAAAATGATATGAATATAATGGCATATTAAGCCAAGAAGTGGTATTTTACTGCCCCCTGCTGTTTAAAATAGACATTTTGTCATATTGTTCTATAATTTATATTTAGACTTTATAAAATCACTATTTTAACATTTACAATTACATTTAGTCAAAATCTATCTGTTAAAATATTAGTATTGACAGTTTGATCACATCATACAGTTCAAATGCCTGTATCTACAACATAATGTGTGCGTGTAGTCTTAGGTTTCTGAATAAATTCTGAATCATCTGATTAATAGCTTACAAAGACTTTGTGAAATGTTTATAGATATAAATATATATAAATATATTGTCATAATGGCATATCACAATAGTATTGAAACAACAACAACAACAACAACAACAACATTTGTCTTTGTGTGTGTGTGTGTGTGTGTGTGTGTGTGTGTGTGTGTGTGTGAGAGAGAGAGAGAGAGAGCATGCATTATTGAGTTAACATGGAAACACTGGTTAGCTTTAGTGCAGAAAACTGGTGAAAATAATGAAATTTAAAGTGAAAGTGAGCCAATAAGTGGTCTTCTACTGCCCTCTGCTGGCCATTCTACGGATTAATGAAGTCTTTTCACATGTGCTCACATTAATACTTGGACACTAAAAAATCACTTATTTAACAATAACTATTATAACAAAATCATATTTTGTCAGTGTTTATCACTTCATTTGCACTGACACTTCACATAATGGCTAGTAATGTGGTAAATAATCATTATAGTAAATAATACTAAAATGTGGTGTATCAAGGTAAATCATGCTAGAATCCTGTTAAATCATTCTAGAACGTGGTATATCATAGTAAATCATGCTAGAACAGGGTAAATAATGGTAAACCATGGTAAATCATGATAAACTATGGTAAATCATGCTAGAATGTGGTATATCATAGTAAATCATGCTAGAACATGGTAAACTAAGATAAATTCATGGTAAACTATGCTAGAACAGGGCAAATCATGGTAAACCATGGTAAATCATGATAAACTATGGTAAATCATGCTAGAATGTAGTATATCATGGTAAATCATGCTAGAACATGGTAAATCAAGGTAAACTAAAATAAATTCATGGTAAACTATGCTAGAACAGGGTAAATCATGGTAAACCATGGGAAATCATGGTAAACCATGGTAAATCATGCTAGAATGTGTCATAGCATGATAAATCATGCTAAAACATGGTATTTTCCATCTATGATGTCAGTGGTTACATGCTTGCTAAATAAAACGTAATAACTTTTGATGCTTTTGTGCTTAAATGCCTTAATAGCTTGAACCCCGCTAAATGCTGCTTGCAGCTTTAATTATTATTATTATTATTATTATTATTCCGCCGTAAAACGCATCGTGCAGCCCAAACCGTAAGTGCTAGAGCTTTGAAACTTTGCCAGATGGTAGTACAAAAATCGAGGAGAGGTTATCAAATTATGACCTCGATTGGCCCATAGGTGGCGCTATAACAACCAAAAGCGCGAAAGTGGTCATAACTCCTGGACCGTATGTCGTAGACACAAGTGTCTTATATCATTGGAAAGCTGGTCGTCTGACGAACAAAACGTATATCTCCGATTTCATTTCCGTCATGATAGATTTTCCGCCATTTTGAATTTTGTCGAAAACCTACTTTTGCGAACTAGTCCCTGGTTTTTTGCTCGATCGGAACCAAACCAGTGCAGAATTGTTCTCTGGAGACTGAAGATCAATAATTATCGAAAAAAAGTTGAAATTTCGATTCAGGGTCGCTAGGGGGCGCAAAATTAACGTTGTGGGCGGAGCCTATTTTACTAAAATGGCTATAACTCCAGAAGTGAATGAGGTATTTTCACCAAACTTGGTACACGTATGTAAGAGGTCAATCTGAGGACACGGTAAAAAAATCGCGGCGATTGGCCACATGGTGGCGCTATAACATGAAAAAAACATAAAACAGGCTATAACCACCTGACCGTTAGTCCGATTGACTTGAAAATTGGTATGCAGTGTCTTGGTCCAAGGTGCCATGTATGTCTATGAGGACATTGGTGTATCTCAAAAAACATGGCCGCCATTGGCCAATGAAGTTGAGCACCTATTAGACAAGGTTAACGGAGGCCGATCGGAACGAAACTCGGTGGGCATGTTCGACTCATGGCCCTAGAGGTCTGTAAGAATTTTGAAAGAAATCGGCCACTAGTTGGCGCTAACGAGTTTTATGGCTCTGTAATCACGTGGTGTTAGATATATTGTCACAAAATGCATATCATTTGATAGATCTGCTCATGCTGAACAACTTTGCCTCTAGAACCATTGCTGTCAATCAAACCGTTCATTAAATATTCATGAATATGTTAAAAACCTACTTTTGCGAACTAGTCCCTGGTTTTTCGCCCGATCGGAACCAGACCAGTCTAGGACAATTCTATGGACTCTCTAGATCAATAATTATCAAAAAAAGTTGAACTTTTGTATTTGTATGGCTGTAATAGGGTCATTTATAAAATGGGTGTGGCAAAATACACTCAAAAGCCTATAAATCCTAAATGAAAACTCAGAACTTCACAAAAATTGGTGAGCATATGTGTCATAACATCACAAACAAGCTTGCAAAATTTTATGGAGATTGGACAATAGTTGGCGCTATAACTGTTAAAAAGCTTTAAAACCATATATTTCCTATGGTAAACTGCCTGTATTGGCTGTAAATGGTCTTTTCCATGTCTGATCATATAATTTTCATATCATAATGTTCAAAACTAGTGCAATACAATTCTCTGGACTCACTAGATCAATAATTGTCAGAAAAAGTTGAACTACTTCATTTGGATAGCTATAATAGGTTCACTTCAAAATCTGGCCTTTACCAAGTGTCCCCGAAAGCCTATATCTCTTTAATCAATGCTCAGACCTTCTTAAAAACAAGTCAGAACGTGTGAAATATCACCCTGAACAAGCATGAAAATTTTCAGACAGATCGGACAAAATTTGCCTCTATAACAGTTAAAAAGGTGAAAATGATATGATTTAATGGCATGTTAAGCCAATAAGTGGTATTTTACTGCCCCCTGCTGTTTAAAATAGTCATTTTCTCATATTGGTATTGGTATCAGCCATGGTAAATCATGATAAATGATGGTGTGTGTGTGTGTGTGTGTGTGTGTGTGTGTGTGTGTGTGTGTGTGTGTGTGTGTGTGTGTGTGTGTGTGTGTGTGTGTGTGTGTGTGTGGTACAAATATAACAAAGGTTTTATTTTCCAACATGAAAACAAACATAACAGAGTGCTAGTGCACAAACAATAACCGACAATGATAATGGATGAGAGGGGAACTTAAATACACAGATCAAGACAAGGACAACAGGTGACGGTTATGATGATGAGGTGCAGGTGATGATGAGGAGGGTGATGAGGAGCAGGTGCAGGTGATGACGACAGATGGTGAATGTGATGAAGACAGAAGGTGAATGTGATGAAGGTGAATGTGACACCAATATCACTGAAACATTTGTGTGTGTGTGTGTGTGTGTGTGTGTGTGTGTGTGTGTGTGTGTGTGTAGCATTATTGTGTGTAGCATATGTAGCAAGTATGCATTATTGAGTTAACATGGAAACACTGGTTTGCTTTAGTGCAGAAAACTGGTCAAAATCATGAGGTTTAAAGTGAAAGTGAGCCAATAAGTGGTCTTCTACTGCCCTCTGCTGGCCCTTCTACTTATTAATTAAATTTTTCCACATGTGCTTGCATTTATACTTGAATACACACTAAAAATCACTTATATAGCAATAACTATTATAACACAATCATATTTTGTCAGTGTTAATCACTTTATTTGCACTGACACTTCAAATAATTGCTAGTAATGTGATAAATCAGGCTAGAAACATGGTAAATCAAAGTAAATAATACTAGATTGTCGTTTATCTCCTGGTAAATAATACTAGAACGTGGTATATCATGGTAAATCATGGTTAACTATGCTGTGTGTGTGTGTGTGTGTGTGTGTGTGTGTGTGTGTGTGTGTGTGTGTGTGTGTAAGCATGCATTGAGTTAACATGGAAAAACTGGTTTGCTTTAGTGCAGAAAACTGGTTTAAAGTGAAAGTGAGCCAATAAGTGGTCTTCTACTGCCCTCTGCTGGCCATTCTACTTAATAATGAAATATTTTACATGTGCTTTTGCATTCATACTTGGACACCATGCGCGTAATTTGCACGGGGGTTACGGGGGTTATGACCCCCCCAAAAATCTGATCCAGCTAATATAACCCCCCCCCCCCATATTAAAATAAATATGAAATATTCCGAATGAATACTTTTGTTCGTTTTCTTTATTTCATTTGCCAGCAAGAAAGATAGTATCATATTTTAAATAATCTGTAATGTACTTCCCGCCCACCGCACCGCCGACTACTTGGTATTACCCAACCCGCTTTCTCTACCAAGTTTGTTCACTATATTGCGCAGTCGCTGGGATGAATGGTTGGAGAAAGCTGACGGTGCATGCTAACGGATGGAAAGATGAAAAAGGACACTGAAAGGCAGCCAGACAACGATTTTTCATTGTTGGTCGACACCATTTTTTACAGTCTATGGTCGACACCAGCCAAAAAGAGGAAAAATCCTGACCAAACGGAGGTGCGTTTCTCAAAGTGTGAGGCGCGGGCGCGTGCGCGGCCCACTGCTGGGGGGGAATAGAGACATGACAAATGGGGCGCGACAAACAGGTTTTGTGCCCATCTTTTTAATTCCTTTATTTATTGACCATACACTCAAAACAAAACAAAGACACATTTAAATGTAAGCCTTGCTGAACCTTTTTACACGTAAGTTTAAAAGTAGTAGCTAGGCTATCACTTTATGGTTCCCATGGAGACGCGTCATTCATTGCTTGTCACACCGCAGCCACAATAGCGCTGAATGAATGACTGATGATCTGCTTTTATTTCTTTTTATTCAAAATTTCACAAATTTGTTAGCTATAGCAGGATATATCTGATATTCCGATTGTCAAATATGTGCAAGTGGATGTGTTTTGTTGTTTAAACACCTTTATAACGATCGCGTTAGTTGTATGCGCAACGTATTTTAGGTAAGTTATCTTAAAATACCTAAAAACAAAAATACGTAAATTATTAGGAATTTACCACCTCCGGCTCAATTTGAGATTATTATCATTATTTTTATTTTTTTATAATTTTTTTGTTCTTTTTGCAGTTTGCAAAGTGACAAAATGAATCAAAGCACAACTAGTCCACACTTTCCCAGTTTCTGAATTTGATGTTATCAGAGGCTAAATGCAAACACAATTTTTTTTTATCTACTTTTGAGTCTTATTTCATGCAAAGTGATAATATAATTGCACTTTCATTTTCTCTCTTTGAAAGTTTTTAATGCTGTTATTTGATGTTAAGTTTTTAAAATGTGATGTTAATAAAATACATTTTAACAGATAAACTTAAAGATTTTGTTAGTGGATGGTGAGTTTTGGTGATGCCCACCAATATGTGAAATCTGTTCAGAATAAAGGTGCAAGCTGCACTCCAGTGTGCCACCCTATATTGTAATATTGAGAGTTGAATTGTGCATAATACATTTGCTGCATGTAGGTGCCAATACAGTGATGCAATTGATTAATCTTTAAGTTTTTTTTTTTTTTTAGTTTTTTTTTTATAAGATATTGAACACACAAAAAATCAATTAATTGGAAGCTGCCACTGCTGGCTAGTGCTTAAACACTGTGTCATTATGGCATAAATAGTCAAGTGAACAACTGCATTTACGTTAAGTAGCCTAAATCAGTAAAAGTATCACAATGTATTTCTAAAACAGGAACGGCAAATTACCTTTTACACAAGAAAATTATTCAATAAATAAATTAATAAATATGCAGCGAGTTTAACCCCCCCAATGGTAGACCCAAAGTTACGCCCTTGCGACACACACTAAAAATCACGTATATAACTAACTATTATAACACAATAATATTTTGTCAGTGTTCATCACCTCATTTGCACTGACACTTCACATATTTGCTAGTAATGTGGTTAATCATGCTAGAAACATTGTAAATCATAGTAAATAATACTGAAATGAGGTGTATCAAGGTAAATCATGCTAGAATCCTAATAAATCATTCTGGAACATGGTATATGATAGTAAATCATGCTAGAATCATATTAAATAATTCTAGAATGTGGCAAATCGTTGTGGGAGGAGCCTATTTTACTCAAATGGCTATAACTCAAGAAGTAAATGAGATATCTTCACCAAACTCAGTACACATGTGTATGGGTTCAATTTGAGGTCACAGTAAACAATTTTATGGAGATCGGACCATAGGTGGCGCTATAACTGTTAAAAAGCTTTAAAACCATATATATCCCATGGCAAATTGCCTGTATTGGCTGTAAATGGTCTTTTCCATCTATTATGTCAGTGGTTACATGCTTGCTAAATAAATCTTAATAACTTTTGATGCTTTTGTGCTTAAATGCCTTAAAGGCCTTAACTGCTTGAACCCCGATAAATGCTGCTTGCAGCTTTAATTAGGGGTTCAAGCATGAAATGCTGAAACCCTATTGTAATTGTGCTGATTTTTATTAGGGGTTCAAGCACGAAGTGCTGAAACCCTATTGTAATTGTACTGATTTTTATTATTATTATTATTATTATTCTCCCCTAAAACGCATCGTGCAGCCCAAACCGTAAGAGCTGGAACCTTGAAACTTGGCCAAATGGTAGTCCTCAATTTGGGGAGAACCTATCAAAGTATGACCCAGATTGGCCCATAGGTGGCGCTATAGCAACCAAAAGCGCGGAACTGCTCATAACTCCTAGACCGTATGTCGTAGACTCAAGTGTCCTATATCATTGGAAAGCTGGACGCCTGAAGGTCAAAACGTATATCTCCGATTTTATTTCAGGTATGCAAATTTTTCCGCCATTTTGAATTTTGTCAAAAACCTACTTTTGCGAACTAGTCCCTGGTTTTTCACCCGATCGGAACCAAAGCAGTGCAGAAATGTTCTTTGGAGTCTGAAGATCAATAATTATCGAAAAAAAGTCGAAATTTCGATTCCTGGTCGCTAGGGGGTGATAAATTAATGTTGTGGGAGGAGCCTATTTTACTAAAATGGCTATAACTCGAAAAGGAAATGAGATATCTTCACCAAACTTGGTACACATGTGTAAGAGTTCAATCTGGGGTCATAGTAAAAAAATGTCGACGATTGATCACTAGGTGGCGCTATAACATGAAAAAAAACATGAAAAGGGCTATGACCACGTGACCGTTTGTCCGATTGACTTGAAAATTGGTATGCAGTGTCTTGGTCCAAGGTGCCATGTATGTCTATGAGGACTTTGGCGTATCTCGAAAAACATGGCCGCCATCGACCAATGAAATTTGAGCACCTATTAGACAAGGTTAACGGAGGCCGATCGGAACGAAACTCGATGGGCATGTTCAACTCATGGCCCTAGAGGTCTGTAAGAATTTTGAAAGAAATCGGCCACTAGTTGGCGCTAACGAGTTTTATGGCTCTGTAATCACGTGGTGTTACACTTATTGTCACAAAATGCATATCATTTGATAGATCTGCTCATGCTGAACAACTTTGCCTCAAGAACCATTGCTGTCAATCAAACCGTTCATTAAATATTCGCAATTATGTTAAAAACCTACTTTTGCGAACTAGTCCTAGGTTTTTTGCCCGATCGGAACAAGACCAGTCTAGGGTAATTCTCTGGACTCTCTAGATCAATAATTATCAAAAAAAGTTCAACTTTAGCATTTTTCGCATGGGTATATTGGGTCATAATGAAAATGGGCGTGGCAAAATGCATTTAAAAGCCTATAAATCCTAAACGAAAACTCAGAACTTCACAAAAATTGGTGAGCATATGTACCATAACAGTCTAAACAAGCATGTAAAATTTCATGAAGATCGTACGATAGGTGGCGCTATAACTGTTAAAAAGCTTTGAAAACCATATATTTCCTATGGTAAATTGCCTGTTTTGGCTGTAAATGGTCTTTTCCATCTATTATTTCAGTGGTTAAAAGCTTTACAAATAAAACTTAATGTCTTAAATGCTTATGTGCTTAAAGGCCTTAAATGCTTGAACCCCGATAAATGCTGCTTGCAGCTTTAATTATTATTATTATTATTATTCCGCCCTAAAACGCATCGTGCAGCCCAAACCGTAAGAGCTGGAACCTTGAAACTTGGCCAAATGGTAGTCCTCAATTTGGGGAGAACCTATCAAAATATGACCCCGATTGGCCCATAGGTGGCGCTATAATGACCAAATTTACTACATTGCTCATAACTCCTAGACAGTTTGTCCTAGAGTCTCAATTTTAGCATCACTGTGATCCCTGGATCCAGACGGACAAAATGGCTATCTCCAAATTGCTCTACAAGCAAAAAAAAAAATTCTATGGGCAATTTAGTGAAAAACCTACTTTTGCGAACTAGTCCTAGGTTTTTGGCCCAATCGGAACCAGACCAGTCTAGCACAGTTCTCTGGAGTCTCTAGATCAATAATTATCGGAAAAAAGTTGAACTTTTGCATTGGCCTGGCTGTAACAGGGTCATTTAGGAAAGGGGTGGGACAAAAAAACACTCAAAAGCCTATACAACCTAAGGGAAAACCCCAAACTTCACAAAAATCGATGAGCAGATGTGTCAGAACATGGTGAAGAAGCATGCCAAGTTTCGTGAAGATCGGACAATAGGTGGCGCTATAACTGTCCAAAACGTCTCTTCTTATTAGGGGTTCAAGCATGAAATGCTGAAACCCTATTGTAATTGTGCTGATTTTTATTATTATTATTATTATTATTCCGCCCTAAAACGCATCGTGCAGCCCAAACCGTAAGAGCTGGAACCTTGAAACTTGGCCAAATGGTAGTCCTCAATTTGGGGAGAACCTATCAAAATATGACCCCGATTGGCCCATAGGTGGCGCTATAATGACCAAATTTACTACATTGCTCATAACTCCTAGACAGTTTGTCCTAGAGTCTCAATTTTAGCATCACTGTGATCCCTGGATCCAGACGGACAAAATGGCTATCTCCAAATTGCTCTACGAGCAAAAAAAAAATTCTATGGGCAATTTAGTGAAAAACCTACTTTTGCGAACTAGTCCTAGGTTTTTGGCCCAATCGGAACCAGACCAGTCTAGCACAGTTCTCTGGAGTCTCTAGATCAATAATTATCGGAAAAAAGTTGAACTTTTGCATTGGCCTGGCTGTAACAGGGTCATTTAGGAAAGGGGTGGGACAAAAAAACACTCAAAAGCCTATACAACCTAAGGGAAAACCCCAAACTTCACAAAAATCGATGAGCAGATGTGTCAGAACATGGTGAAGAAGCATGCCAAGTTTCGTGAAGATCGGACAATAGGTGGCGCTATAACTGTCCAAAACGTCTCTTCTTATTAGGGGTTCAAGCATGAAATGCTGAAACCCTATTGTAATTGTGCTGATTTTTAGGGGTTCAAGCACGAAGTGCTGAAACCCTATTGTAATTGTGCTGATTTTTATTATTAGGGGTTCAAGCACGAAGTGCTGAAACCCTATTGTAATTGTGCTGATTTTTATTATTAGGGGTTCAAGCACGAAGTGCTGAAACCCTATTGTAATTGTGCTGATTTTTATTAGGGGTTCAAGCACGAAGTGCTGAAACCCTATTGTAATTGTACTGATTTTTATTATTATTATTATTATTATTATTATTATTATTATTATTTTTCTTCTGCCGTAAAACTCATCGTGCAGCCCAAACCGTAAGAGCTGGAGCTTTGAAACTTTGCCAGATGGTAGTACAAAAATCGAGGAGAGGTTCAGAGAATATGACCCCAATTGGCCCATAGGTGGCGCTATAGCAACCAAAAGCGCGAAACTGCTCATAACTCCTAGACCGTATGACGTAGACTCAAGTGTCTTATATCACTGGAAAGCTGGAAACCTGAAGGTCAAAACGTATATCTCCGATTTCATTTCCTGTATGCAAATTGTCCGCCATTTTGAATTTAGTTAAAAACCTACTTTTGCGAACTAGTCCTAGGTTTTTTGTCCAATTGGATCCAAAACAGTGCAGAAATGTTCTCTGGAGTCTGAATATCAATAATTATCGAAAAAAAGTCGAAATTTCGATTCCTGATCGCCGGGGGGTGATAAATTAATGTTGTGGGAGGAGCCTATTTTACTAAAATGGCTATAACTCGAGAATGAAATTAGATATCTTCACCAAACTTGGTGCACATGTGTATGAGTTCAATCTGGGGTCACAGTAAAAAAATCGCGACGATTGATTACTAGGTGGCGCTATAACTTGAAAAAAACATGAAAACGGCTATGACCACGTGACCGTTAGTCCGATTGACTTGAAAATTGGTATGCAGTGTCTTGGTCCAAGGTACCATGTATGTCTATGAGGACATTGGCGTATCTCGAAAAACATGGCCGCCATCGACCAATGAAATTTGAGCACCTATTAGACAAGGTTAACGGAGGCCGATCGGAACGAAACTCGATGGGCATGTTCGACTCATGGCCCTAGAGGTCTCTAAGAGTTTTGAAAGAAATCGGCCACTAGTTGGCGCTAACGAGTTTTATGGCTCTGTAATCACGTGGTGTTACACTTATCGTCACAAAATGCATATCATCTGATAGATCTGCTCATGCTGAACAACTTTGCCTCAAGAACTAATGCTGTCAATTAAACCGTTTATTAAATATTCGTAATTATGTTAAAAACCTACTTTTGCAAACTAGTCCTAGGTTTTTCGCCCGATCGAAACCAGACCAGTCTAGGACAATTCTCTGGACACTCTAGATCAATAATTATCAAAAAAAAGTTGAACTTTTGCATGTAGATGGCTGTAATAGGGTCATTTAGAAAAGGGGCATGGCAAAAAAACACTAAAAAGCCTATAAATCCTAAATGAAAACTCAGAACTTCACAAAAATTGGTGAGCATATGTGACATAACATCATTAACAAGCATGCCAATTTTTATGGAGATCGGACCATAGGTGGCGCTATAACTGCTAAAAAGCTTTAAAACCATATATTTCCTATGGTATTTCCTGTAAATGGTCTTTTCCATCTATTATGTCAGTAGTTACATGCTTGCTAAATAAAACTTAATCACTTTTGATGCTTTTGTGCTTAAAGGCCTTAACTGCTTGAACCCCGATAAATGCTGCTTGCAGCTTTAATTAGGGGTTCAAGCACGAAGTGCTGAAACCCTATTGTAATTGTGCTGATTTTTATTATTATTAGGGGTTCAAGCACGAAGTGCTGAAACCCTATTGTAATTGTGCTGATTTTTATTATTATTATTATTATTATTATTCTGCCGTAAAACGCATCGTGCAGCCCAAACCGTAAGGGCTAGAGCTTTGAAACTTTGCCATATGGTAGTACAAAAATCGAGGAGAGGTTATCAAATTATGACCCCGATTGGCCCATAGGTGGCGCTATAGCAACCAAAAGCGCGAAACTGCTCATAACTCCTAGACCGTAAGTCATAGACTCAAGTGTCTTATATCATTGGAAAGCTGGACGCCTGACGAACAAAACGTATATCTCCGATTTTATTTCCGCCATGATAGATTTTCCGCCATTTTGAATTTTGTCGAAAATCTACTTTTGCGAACTAGTCCCTGGTTTTTTGCCCGATCGGAACCAAACCAGTGCAGAATTGTTCTCTGGAGTCTGAATATCAATAATTATCAAAAAAAAGTTGAAATTTCGATTCACGGTCGCTAGGGGGTGCAAAATTAACGTTGTGGGAGGAGCCTATTTTACTAAAATGGCTATAACTCCAGAAGTAAAAGAGGTATTTTAACCAAACCTGGTACACATGTGTAAGACGTCAATATGAGGTCACGGTAAAAAAATCGCGGCGATTGGTCACATGGTGGCGCTATAACATGAAAAAAACATAAAACAGGCTATAACCACCTGACCGTTAGTCCGATTGACTTGAAAATTGGTATGCAGTGTCTTGGTCCAAGGTGCCATGTATGTCTATGAGGACATTGGTGTATCTCAAAAAACATGGCCGCCATCGGCCAATGAAGTTTGAGCACCTATTAGACAAGGTTAACGGAGGCCTATCGGAACGAAACTCGGTGGGCATGTTCGACTCATGGCCCTAGAGGTCTGTAAGAATTTTAAAAGAAATCGGCCACTAGTTGGCGCTAACGAGTTTTATGGCTCTGTAATCACGTGGTGTTACACTTATTGTCACAAAATGCATACCATTTGATAGATCTCCTCTTGTTGAACAACTTTGCCTCAAGAACCATTGCTGTCAATCAAACCGTTCATTAAATATTCGTAATTATGTTAAAAACCTACTTTTGCGAACTAGTCCTAGGTTTTTCGCCCGATCAGAACCAAACGAGTCTAGGACAATTCTATGGACTCTCAAGATCAATAATTATCAAAAAAAAGTTGAACTTTTGCATTTTTCGCATGGGTATATTGGGTCATAAAGAAAATGGGCGTGGCAAAATGCACTCAAAAGCCTATAAATCCTAAACGAAAACTCAGAACTTCACGAAAATTGGTGAGCTTATGTGCCATAACATCATTAACAAGCATGCAAAATTTCATGGAGATCGGACTATAGATGGTGCTATAACTGTTAAAAAGCTTTAAAAAACACATATTTCCTATGGTAAATTGCCTGTATTGGCTGTAAATGGACTTTTCCATCTATTATTTCAGTGGTTAAAAGCTTTCTAAATAAATCTTAATGTCTTAAATGCTTATGTGCCTAAAGGCCTTAAATGCTTGAACCCCGATAAATGCTGCTTGCAGCTTTAATTATTATTATTATTATTCTGCCGTAAAACGCATCGTGCAGCCCAAACCGTAAGGGCTAGAGCTTTGAAACTTTGCCATATGGTAGTACAAAAATCGAGGAGAGGTTATCAAATTATGACCCCGATTGGCCCATAGGTGGCGCTATAGCAACCAAAAGCGCAAAACTGCTCATAACTCCTAGACCGTAAGTCATAGACTCAAGTGTCTTATATCATTGGAAAGCTGGACGCCTGACGAACAAAACGTATATCTCCGATTTTATTTCCGCCATGATAGATTTTCCGCCATTTTGAATTTTGTCAAAAATCTACTTTTGCGAACTAGTCCCTGGTTTTTTGCCCGATCGGAACCAAACCAGTGCAGAATTGTTCTCTGGAGTCTGAATATCAATAATTATCAAAAAAAAGTTGAAATTTCGATTCACGGTCGCTAGGGGGTGCAAAATTAACGTTGTGGGAGGAGCCTATTTTACTAAAATGGCTATAACTCCAGAAGTAAAAGAGGTATTTTCACCAAACTTGGTACACATGTGTAAGAGGTCAATCTGAGGTCACGGTAAAAAAATCGCGGAGATTGGCCACATGGTGGCGCTATAACATGAAAAAAACATAAAACAGGCTATAACCACCTGACCGTTAGTCCGATTGACTTGAAAATTGGTATGCAGTGTCTTGGTCCAAGGTGCCATGTATGTCTATGAGGACATTGGCGTATCTCAAAAAACATGGCCGCCATCGGCCAATGAAGTTTTAGCACCGATTAGACAAGGTTAACGGAGGCCGATCGGAACGAAACTCGATGGGCATGTTCGTCTTATGGCCCTAGAGGTCTGTAAGAATTTTGAAACAAATCGGCCACTAGTTGGCGCTAACGAGTTTTATGGCTCTGTAATCACGTGGTGTTACACTCATCCACACAATATGCATATCATTTGATAGATCTGCTCATGCTGAACAACTTTGCCTCAAGAACCATTGCTGTCAATCAAACCGTTCATTAAATATTCACGAATATGTCTAAAACCTACTTTTGCGAACTAGTCCTAGGTTTTTCACCCGATCGGAACCAGACCAGTCTAGGACAATTCTCTGGACTCTCTAGATCAATAATTATCAAAAAAAAGTTGAACTTTTGCATTTGGATGGCTGTAATAGGGTCATTTATAAAATGGGCGTGGCAAAATACAGTCAAAAGCCTATAAATCATAAATGAAAATGCAGAACTTCACAAAAATTGGTCAGCGTATGTGACATAACATCTTTAACAAGCATGCAAAATTTTATGGAGATCGGACGATAGGTGGCGCTGTAACTGTTAAAAAGCTTTAAAACCATATATTTCCTATGGTAAACTGCCTGTATTGGCTGTAAATGGTCTTTTCCATCTCTGATCATATAATTTTCATATCATAATGTTCAAAACTAGTGCAATACAATTATTTGGACTCACTAGATCAATAATTGTCAGAAAAAGTTGAACTACTTCATTTGGATAGCTATAATAGGTTCACTTCATAATGTAGCCTTTACCAAGTGTCCCCGAAAGCCTATATCTCTTTAATGAATTACTCAGACCTTCTTAAAAACAAGTCAGAACATGTGAAATATCACTCTAAACATGCATGAAAATTTTCAGACAGATCGGACAAAATTTGCCTCTATAACAGTTAAAAAGGTGAATATAATGGCATGTTAAGCCAATAAGTGGTATTTTACTGCCCCCTGCTGTTTAAAATAGGAATTTTGTCATATTGTTCTATAATTTATATTTAGACTTTATAAAATCCCTATTTTAACATTTACAATTACATTTAGTCAAAATCTATCTGTTAAAGTATTAGTACTGACAGTTTGATCACATCATATAGTTCAAATGTCTGTATCTACAACATAATGTGTGTGTGTAGTCTTAGGTTTCTGAATAAATTCTGAATCGTCTGATTAATAGCTTACAAAGACTTTGTGAAATGTTTATTGACCATTCAAATATATTTTCATAATGACATATCCCAATAGCATTGAAAAAACAACAACAACAACATTTGTCTTTGTGTGTGTGTGTGTGTGTGTGTGTGTGTGTGTGTGTAAGCATGCATTAAGTTAAAATGGTAAAACTGGTTTGCTTTTGTCACAGTTGTGTTCTGTCTGAGTATTGTTGTCTCTGATCACATGTCTTCCTTTGTTCTGTTTTCCCGCCACTCCTTGGTTTCCACGGTAACTGTCATTTAGTGCATCTGTCACACCTGTTTCCTCGTTAGTCTTGTCAGCTGTGTCTTGTTTCCCTGATCAGTTCTCCCATGTATTTAAGCCCTGAGTGTTGCCTTGTTCTTTGTCAGTTCTATGCTGTAATTAGAGTGTGTTGCTGCCTGTTCCGATATCCTGAGTTTAATTCCTATTAAACCTGCATCTTGTATGTTCATCCTTGTCTCCGCGTGCCTTCCTGCAACCATTCCGTGTTTAGCTTTAGTGGAGAAAACTGGTGAAAATAATGAAATTTAAAGTGAAACTGAGCCAATAAGTGGTCTTCTAGTGCCCTCTGCTGGCCATTCTACTTATTAATGAAGTCTTTTCACAGGTGATTTTGCGTCACTCTAGACACTTATAAAATCACTTATATAACAATAACTATTATAACAAAATCATATTTTGTCAGTGTTTATCACTTCATTTGCACTGACACTTCATGTGTTGTAAATCATGGTAAATCACGCTAGAAACATGGTAAATCATAGTAAATAAATCTAAAATGTGGTGTATCAAGGTAAATCATGCTAGAATCCTGATAAATCATTCTAGAACGTGGTATATTATGGTAAATCATGCTAGAACAGGGTAAATAATGGTAAACCATGGTAAATCATGCTAGAATGTGGTATATCATGGTAAATCATGCTAGAACATGGTAAATCAAGGTAAACTAAGATAAATTCATGGTAAACTATGCTAGAACAGGGTAAATCATGGTAAACCATGGTAAATCATGGTAAACCATGGTAAATCATGATAAACTATGGTAAATCATGCTACAGTGTGGTATATCATGGTAAATCATGCTAGAATATGGTAAATCAAGGTAAACTAAGATAAATTCATGGTCAACTATGCTAGAACAGGGTAAATCATGGTAAATCATGGTAAATCATGCTAAAACATGGTATTTTCCATCTATGATGTCAGTGGTTACCTGCTTGCTAAATAAAACTTGATGTCTTTTGATGTTTTTGTGCTTAAAGGCCTTAAAGGCCTTAACTGCTTGAACCCCGATAAATGCTGCTTGCAGCTTTAATTATTATTATTATTATTCTGCCGTAAAACGCATCGTGCAGCCCAAACCGTAAGAGCTGGAACTTTGAAACTTTGACAGATGGTAGTACAAAAATCGAGGAAAGGTTCAGAGATTATGACCCCGATTGGCCCATAGGTGGCGCTATAACAACCAAAAGCGCGAAACTGCTCATAACTCCTAGACCGTATGGCGTAGACTCAAGTGTCTTATATCATTGGAAAGCTGGATGCCTGACGAACAAAACGTATATCTCCGATTTCATTTCCGCCATGATAGATTTTCCGCCATTTTGAATTTTGTCAAAAATCTACTTTTGCGAACTAGTCCCTGGTTTTTTGCCCGATTGGAACCAAACTAGTGCAGAAATGTTCTCTGGAGACTGAATATCAATAATTATCGAAAAAAAGTGGAAATTTCGATTCACGGTCGCTAAGGGGCGCCAAAACGTACGTTGTGGGAGGGGCCTATTTTACTAAAATGGCTATAACTCCCGATGTAAATGAGGTATCTTCACCAAACTTGGTACACATGTGTATGAGCTTACTCTGGGGTCACAGTAAAAAAATCGCGACGATTGGCCTCATGGTGGCGCTATAAAATGAAAAAAACATAAAACAGGCTATAACCACCTGACCGTTAGTCCGATTGACTTGAAAATTGGTATGCAGTGTCTTGGTCCAAGGTGCCATGTATGTGTATGAGGACATTGGCGTATCTCAAAAAACATGGCCGCCATCGGCCAACGAAGTTTGAGCACCTATTAGACAAGGTTAACGGAGGCCGATCGGAACGAAACTCAATGGGCATGTTCGGCTCATGGCCCTAAAGGTCTGTAAGAATTTTGAAAGAAATCGGCCACTAGTTGGCGCTAACGAGTTTTACGGCTCTGTAATCACGTGGTGTTACAAATATCCACACAATATGCATATCATTTGATAGATCTCCTCATCCTGAACAACTTTGCCTCAAGAACCATTGCTGTCAATCAAACTGTTCATTAATTATTCATTAATATGTTAAAAACCTACTTTTGCGAACTAGTCCTAGGTTTTTTGCCCGATCGGAACCAGACCAGTGTAGGACAATTCTCTGGACTCTCTAGATCAATAATTATCAAAAAAAAGTTGAACTTTTGCATTTGGATGGCTGTAATAGGGTAATTTATAAAACGGGCGTGTCAAAATACATTAAAAAGCCTATAAATCCTAAATAAAAACTCAGAACTTCACAAAAATTGGTCAGCATATGTGACATAACATCATTAACAAGCATGAAAAATTCTATGGAGATCGGACGATAGTTGGCGCTATAACTGTTAAAACGCTTTAAAACCATATATTTCCTATGGTAAATTGCCTGTATTTGCTGTAAATGATGTCTTCTATCTTTTATCATATAATGTTCATATCATAATGTTCAAAACCAGTGCAGCACAATTCTCTGAACTCTCTAGATCAATAATTATCAGAAAAAAAGTTTAACTTCTTCAAAAGGTGATTTTATATGAATATAATGACATATTAAGCCAATAAGTGGTATTTTACTGCCCCCTGCTGTCATTTCATCATACTACTCCCTAATATTGTTATAAAATTCATATTTAGACTTTTTAAAATCATTATTTTAACATTTACAATCACATTTTGTCAAAACTCATCTATTGAGTATTACTATTGACAATTGTGTTACACTGAGATATGGAAATGGACGAAAGTAAATGAATGAAATGAAACGAAAGTATAATGGCATTTAAGCCACGCCCCCGAATACAAATCCATTCATAACTCGAAAACGGAAAGTCGTTGCGCGCTCAAATTTTGATGGTGAGGACCTCTCCGGGCTCTTGATCGAAACGTGTCGTCGCGGGCCTCGGGAGCGCGCCCCCCGCGCATCGCGAATCCGCGGGACCCCCGATTTTGAACGGCCATTGCTCCCGACCCAGACCACCCCGAACATTGTGTGAGAGCTCGTTGGAAAGGGCGCGTCCTTGGCTAGCTTCGATTCAAATGTGGTGTTATTTGCCCTGGGCATTCCAGAGATAATAGCCCGAACAGATATGCCTTATAACAGTCATAACTCCCAGCCCCAATCGCCCAAAAACACATTGATGGTCTCATTCAACAGGGCTCCTCAAGCACTATCTATGCTCTGAGTTTCAGAATTTTTCGCCTTTTGGTTCCTGAGATATAAGTAAAAAAACAAATTCCCATTCATTCAAACACTTCAACTGTAAAATGTAAGCTATAATACCACTGTTGTCCACTAGAGGGAGCAGCAGGATTACGCATGATCTTTTAATTCGCTTCAGTATTGGAAATAAACAAATGCTTTAAGAAGCAATCTTTTTTATTATGATGTTTTTTTTTTATTATGATATTTGTATATATATATATTTTTTTTTTTATTATGATTATGAACGGTTTGATTGACATTAGTGATTCTTGAGGCAAAGTTGTTCAAGATGAGGAGATGGAGATATTTTCACAATATCACATCCTAAAAACATTGAAAACATATTTGTCTTTGTGTGTGTGTGTGTGTGTGTGTGTGGGGGGGGGGGGGGGGGGGTTGTGTGTGTGTCTGTGTGTGTGTGTAAGCATGCTTAATGGAAAGAACATGAAGAAACTGCTTTGTTTTACTGGTGGATAAAAAAGTCTTTCAAATGAAAGTGAGTCAATTAGTGGTCTTCTACTGTCCTCTGCAGGACATTCTACTTAATAAAATATTTTCATCTGTGCTTTTGCATTAGTTTTTGGACTATATCAAATTACTTGCATGAAAATCACCTATTATAACACAGTCATGTTTTGTCAAAGTTTATCACTTCATTTTTACTGAGCTCTCAGTTTGAACAATTCTGCCTCTCAGTGATTAATTTGAAATCTGAAAATGGTGTTATACAGAGGAGATTTGCAATTATCATTTTGTTACCTATCTTTTATTTTAAATATCTCCATCTACAACAAAATGTGTGTGCATGTGTGTGTTCAAGCATGGTTAGTGTATTAAGTATTATTGTTTAAGTATTATTGTTTTCATTTACATTTTAACCACCAGAAGAAGAACACTCATTGGTTCATTCTGCTCACTAAAATATTATTTTTAAATTTTTTTTCCATTTGAAATATTGTTTAAACTTAATAAAATCATTAAAATAACATTTCAAATCATATTTTGTCTGTTTATAAATCCCACAGACTCACATTGGCTGCAATACTAATGTTTTTGTAAAACACAGACCTGATAGTCTAATCTGTGTGTATTGTGCATATATTATTGATATTATTACTATTGCAAATCATGTTATTGTAACTCATATCTTAATAGAATATTATTTGTAATTTTAATTCTTTATTTCTTAAGTGTTTTTTTTTATGATTACTACAGATATTATCACCAAAGATATCAACTACACCTTCACTTTTAGTATTGACACGCTGCACACACAGCACAATCACACACTCACTAATGCATTCAAATAAATGTAATCTTACTGTGCTACTTTATTTGTACATGATTAGAATGAACAGAAATCTAAGAATATTTTTCTTCTTTTGTTAAAGCCATTTCAGACTCCAAGTAAGCATTATATTACTAATCATCTATTTTAAAGGTGCCATACAATTGAAAACTGTATTTATCTTGGCATAGTTGAATGATAAGAGTTCTGGACATGGAACTGACATACCGTGAGCCTCAAACACCATTGTTTCCTCCTTCTTGTGTAAATCTCCTGTTTGCAAAAGACCGCTGAAAAATGAGTGAATCCCACCATAACACCGACTGTGACGTTGGAGTCAGGATCATTAATATTTATACCCCCCAAATTTGCATTTTCCAGTCCATGTTCTAGGCCAGGCAGTGTTAATGTGGACCTGCACAGCCGAATCATCAGAAGATCTGCAGGTATTGTGAAGAAGCAAGCAAGGACAATTCGCTCCGTGCACAAAATGGCGACCGCTGACATTCGACCGTGAGTGTGTGGGCCAGTACTTCCGGTGAAAACTTCCGGTGAACTAGAGCGGGAGACAACGAGACAACGAGACAACAGCGACTTTTCCTTTTTTCAAAATGAGTGTTTTCAGTATTCAAAAGAGGCGACTTGCCTTTCAGAGGGTGACAGCCTCAACACTTCATTGTTGTGTACCATTATGTACCGTTTCGTCGAGTTACAACAAAGAGGTCAGCTTTCATGCGTTCCCCGTTGACGCTGCGATACGGACTGAGTGGATGCAGAAGATCCGGAGGGATGACTTCAACCCGACCAAAAACAACCGGGTCTGTAGTCGGCATTTTAAGCAGACTGATCTTAATGTGACTGCCGGGGGGTTGAGGAGGCTGAAGAAGGGAGCCGTACCGGTTTTCTTTTCATGGAATGGTTACAAACTACCTGAGCCCAGACCGAGCGTCTGGGAACGGCGTCCGCGACCCGAGAGTCCCGCACCAGAGTCAGACTCGGACTCGGAGATGGAGACCGAAATAGCTCTAGATCACGACTACTGTGTACTCCCTCAAACAGGAGCGAGGGCGAGTAATTTGGCCGATGAGAACGAAGCTCTACGTCGCCAAATTAAGGAGCTACAACAGCAGTTGGAAGTCGTCAAACTTCGCCAGCGTTTTGGGATAGATCGACTGTCTGCATCAGATGAGGACGTGCGCTTTTATACCAGGTTTGCGTCCTACAGGAGTTTTATGGCTTTTTGGAGTTTAATTGAACCTGCTGTGATCAACAAGATGGTGCGTATAACCAGCGCCAAGACAGCCTCTGCCAGCATCAGCACAGTCCATCACCCAACAACGGTAGGTAACAAATGTGGTAACATGATGTGCATAGAGTTGTAGACCTAATGTAACTGAAATTGGATACAAACTGTTTTATTCTGTAATTGCCTCTGTTGGTTTGTGGAGTTAATTACATCTAACTAAAAAGTAAAAGCTAAAAAGCTGATGTTGATATTTTCTTATTTATATAACTGTTTTATTCTGTAATTGCCCTGTTGGTTTGTGGAGTTAATTACATTTAACTAAAAAGTAAAAGTTAAAAAGCTGATGTTGATATTATTTTCTGATTTATTCTTTGTAATAACGATATTAATGTCAAGGTAACTAAACAGAGGCTTTTGTTTATATATCTCAACAGAAACTGAGACCCATTGACGAGTTTCTGCTGTTCCTGATGTACCTGTCAGTGGGTTTTCCTCTCAGGGACCTTGCAGAGAGGTTCAGCATTCACCGCACTACTGCAAGTCGGATCATCTCCACGTGGACTCATTTCCTGTACTGCCTACTGGGAAGCCAGCGCCTTTGGATTCCTCCAGAGACAGTGAGAGCTCACCTGCCACCTGAGTTTGCAGCTTTTTCTGATACACAGGTGGTCCTTGATTGTACAGAGATATTCTGTCAGACGCCATCCTCTCTGCTCCTTCAGAGTGAGGTTTTCTCAACCTACAAGTCACACACTACATTCAAGGCCATGATTGGCATGGCACCCCATGGTGCTGTCACCTTTGTGTCTGGACTGTATGCCGGCTCTATGAGTGATCGTGAGATCTTCAAGCAGTCCGGGATTGTAAAGCTTCTGAAGCCAGGTATGGCGATCATGGTGGACAAGGGGTTTGTTGTGGACAACCTTGCTCCTTGTAAGGTGTACCGGCCAGCCTTTCTCAGCAACAAACGACAAATGAGTCGAGAGGATGTCAGACAAACACAGTCAATTGCACGTCTGAGAGTGCATGTGGAGAGGTGCATAAGGAGAGTGAAAGAGAACAAACTGTTCGACAAGGACATACCACTGTCTATATGTGGGAACATTGATGAATTGTTCAGTGTGGCCTGCTTCCTGGTCAATTATCAGAATGGGCCATTAGTGAAGGCATGGGCAACTCAGCAATGAAATAAAGATCCATCTTGCTTCTTAAAAACATTATTTGTGTCATTGTCTTCATTACATTAGCTTTGTGTTTTTACTGCCTTGAAATGAAAATAAAAACACACCAGAAATTATATTAGAATGTAGAATTTATTAAGAAAATACTGAACAACACTTATTCAACAATACAATATCAACAATCCACATAGCTTTTTACACTCTGGCTCTCATTTCAATCAGTACAAAAGGTATGGTTTTGTAAAGATTTAATATATAATTTGATATATATTTTATATAGATTTGTAAAGATAAACAATAAAACCTAATATTTGTTCAGGCTTTGTATAGATTTGTAAATATTAACAATAAAACCTAATATTAGTTCAGGCTTTGCATAGATTTGTAAAGATTAACAAAAACTAATAGTTCAGGATTTGTATAGATTTGTAAAGATGAACAATAAAACCTAATGTAAGAGATGAACAAATGAAACCAGAACAAGAACATTTATCAACTGATTAAAACAGAACTGATTGAACGAACCATTGATTTTTAAAAGATCAGATCAAGTAATGATAGAAAAAGAAATAATCACCCCTCTCCCTTATAACCCTAGCGACCTCCGCATCCTTGTAAATTCTTTGCACAAGAAGGTCCTCCTCTGCAAAAACCACAAAATCGCACCACTGCATTCCGGTGATAAGCAGCTGGCCTTGCACCTGCCAATAGTAGCTGTGGCCTGGCTTCAGGCGCAAGGCGCCATTCTGCATGTGCAGGTACCCACAGTCCACATAGCTCTTCACGTTGGGGCACTTCACCTCCACCAGCCCGAATGGGGGTGCCTCCGTCGGATCAAAAACGACACCATCTGGAGAGGATCCGAGCCAGGGAGCATCTGGATGGATGACAAATCCTGATGGCCAGTAGTTGACATTTTTAATGTGGGCATATTCCTGAATAGCTACTGGCTCCAGTGCCAGCCCCCTCTTCATCAAGGCTGTCTGAACCCCACCTTTGCGGATGCGTTCTGCAAGGTTCTCTGCAGAGCTGTGACCTCGGACATGGCACACCTCCCGGAACCTGGAGGAGGTGAGCCTCATCTTCCTCAGGCTGTGCCATTCTGCGCTGCCACTCTGTTCCCTCGTGGACATCTCGATGGATCTTGCCATGTCGAAAGTGATGTTAAGCGACATAACATTTAGGTGTTGTTGGTGAGTGCACACAAAGTAACATGTGGTTGGGTCCAGCCTGTGGCCATCTAACGGCAGGGGTGGTGGAGGGGGTGTGTTTGGGTGGTGGATGATTACCCTACTCACTGGCACTGGGTGCTGGTATGAAATAGGGCTGCCTTCTTGAACGGTCCCAAAGGCTGAATCAACGAGGGGGACATCACTACTTATGGAGAGTGTGGTAATTAGTGGAGCAAGGTCTGCCGTGAAGTCCTGGTATGCCTCGTCGACCTTCAGGACATCTGGGTCTGGCAAGTCCCCCCGCACTGCTTTGTAGCGCTTGCTCCTTTGGAAACAGTTAAGTCATAATTAAAATAAAAGAAACAATAACTCTCAAAACAGAAAGAATCTGACAATGACTGCAGAATACATTATTACTTGACAGTAGTACATAAATATTGACAATAATCGTCTGGAAACAGACTGTTATAATCGACATCATGATACTGGTGAGACAACGTCTATATTCAATAATATCGTCACATTGCCCAGCCCTAATTGACAGTGAATTTTACCTTACACCATCAGCAGCTGTGTACTGTCTTGACTTGGGTTTTGTTGAGATGAATACCATGTTACCCACTCTGCCTGGTTTTACCCCCTATCAAGTAAACAAACAAACAAACAAACAAACAAATAATGTAATGATGCGCTTGTTTTGTTTTCATTGTGCTTTTTAAACAAGGTGGGTAGAGTTTATATCCAATTTCAAAAATAAATGAAACATCAACAATTTGTGATTAGCCTAAGTTCTTAATACTTACCAGTCTTCGAGGTTTATGCCATCGCTGCTCAGTTTCTGTGCAGCTGAGGACAGGCGGTACTGCTTTCAGTTGCAACGTAGAGTATTTTGTAGTCTGATACAGCAGTGCAACACTGTGGTTGCAGAGAGCAGTTCCAGCCACACAGGAGCACTCAGCCAAAGCAATTTGAATTGGTGAGCTGTCCTCAAAAGTAATCTATGAATAAAGCATAATTTAGTATTACACTTAGACTAAGTCTGTCATTAGATAACAACTATAAAAAACAACAACAAACCAGAACAAATAAGCCAGCCTCACTAATCTCTTAAAAAAATGTCTTGGTATTATAATACAGTTTGAATAACAGCGTTAGTAAAGCGTTGAACAGGTTAGTATAGCCTAGATTGAGGGTACAAAATCAGCTCTTACCTCACACTGAATAATGTACCCATAATGAACAGGCCTACTTAAACTTATGCTCCAAAGAACAGGAGCTGTAACAACCAGTTTCTGGGGTGTCCATGAAAGTATAGTTCAGGTTTAAATCAAATAAAGAGACTCAAGTTTTATTATTGTTATTCTACATCCCCAACTATAGCCACATAAATACCCCAGAATCTGACTTAAACTGGTTTAACACATTTTTCCCCCTACTCTGAGGTCGTGAGGCTTCTCATGCTTCCTCATGGACCTATAACAAACAGCCCTGACGGTCACCCTCCCTGCAGGGTCTTTGTTTGACACTGTGGGAATTCAACATCATTCATGTAATGTTAGACAAAACACACTGGACTTCTTTTCAACATTGTACAGATTTTTTTTTTTTTTTGGTAATTGTTCTACACATTGTCAAATAAATAGCCTAAAAATACTGTAGTTTATTAAAGTTGAATATTGCTAACTTCTCTTCCTAAAAAACATGGGGTAAACACGCTTACATTCTCATTTTAAGAGGTATTCTGAGTAAATGTAATTTGATTTGTTTACATTAGTTAATACTGTATATTAGGCTAACTAACATGAACCATGAGCAATAGGCCTACATTTGTTACTGTGTTTATTAATCTGTGTTTATCTTAGTTCATAAAAATACAGCTGTTCATTATGCAAAGTCTGTTCATGTTACTTCACAGTGCATTAGGCGAACTAACGGGGTGCAACACAGAATCGTGTAAATAAATATGCGCGTGCAAGACCGTTTGAAGACGATGACCGGGTCATCGTCTCTCTCGCGAGGGCCGGGTCTCTCTCTCTGCTCGTTCTTTCAGTAACAACATGCGCGCTTTTTCAGGGTGCTGAGTTTTTGTTTTGGTCGTATGCACCTCAACTAAAAAACTTTTAAAAACAATTGATAATTCTACAAAATCTTAAATCTCTACAGGACAGCTGATCTAAATGTTAGCTTCTGCTAGCTAGTTAGTGGTAATACAATGTGAATGTGTTTTGCTGTCAATTTCAAACTTACCTTCATAGTTGTCAATAAAACTTGAAAGGTACATCTTGTACCCCTTTTCCCGTTTACTCCGGGAGGCAGAGCATTCCTTTCGGACGAGTCTGTGGACGTCTGATATGGTTAGATTGGGCAGGTCTTGGAGACATCTGGTGTAAAACATCGCCATCTTGCCGGAAGTACTGACCCACACACTCGAGGGGGCGGAAGTAGAACGGAAGTAGAGTCGTGCACGGAGCGAATAGTGAAAATGGCAGATCATGGATATAAATGTTATGTCTGAGGCTGTGCTGTGGATTTGAGAACTTTTCATTCCCTTCCCACAAAACTGTCAACAGGCATGGTTGATGTTTACAACAGGATACCTCACCATTTTAATTCAAAGCTGTTAGTTTGCTCTTAACGGAGGCCGATCAGAACGAAACTCGATGGGCATGTTCGACTCGTGGCCCTAGAGGTCTGTAAGAATTTTGAAAAATCAGCCACTAGTTGACGCTAACAGGTTTTACGGCTATGTAATCACGTGATGCATATCATTTGATAGATCTCCTCATACTGAACAACTTTGCCTCAAGAACTACTGCTGTCAATCAATTTGTTCATTAAATACTTGCTATTATGTTAAAAACCTACTTTTGCGAACTAGTCCTAGGTTTTTCGCCCGATCGGAAATATACCAGTGCAGTACAATTCTCTGGAAGCTCTAGATTATTAATTATATAAAAAACTTTAACTTTACCCATTGGGTAGCCATAACAGGATCATTTAGAAAATGGGTATGGCAAAAAACACTCAAAAGCCTGTAAATCCTAAACAAAAACTCAGACAACTCACTAAACTGCCTTATGTGCTTAAAGACCCTAAATGCTTGAACCCCGCTAAATGCTGCTTGCAGCTTTAATTATTATTATTATTATTATTATTCTGCCGTAAAACGCATCGTGCAGCCCAAACCGTAAGGGCTAGAGCTTTGAAACTTTGCCATATGGTAGTACAAAAATCGAGGAGAGGTTATCAAATTATGACCCCGATTGGCCCATAGGTGGCGCTATAGCAACCAAAAGCGCGAAACTGCTCATAACTCCTAGACCGTAAGTCATAGACTCAAGTGTCTTATATCATTGGAAAGCTGGACGCCTGACGAACAAAACGTATATCTCCGATTTTATTTCCGCCATGATAGATTTTCCGCCATTTTGAATTTTGTCGAAAATCTACTTTTGCGAACTAGTCCCTGGTTTTTTGCCCGATCGGAACCAAACCAGTGCAGAATTGTTCTCTGGAGTCTGAATATCAATAATTATCAAAAAAAAGTTGAAATTTCGATTCACGGTCGCTAGGGGGTGCAAAATTAACGTTGTGGGAGGAGCCTATTTTACTAAAATGGCTATAACTCCAGAAGTAAAAGAGGTATTTTAACCAAACCTGGTACACATGTGTAAGACGTCAATATGAGGTCACGGTAAAAAAATCGCGGCGATTGGTCACATGGTGGCGCTATAACATGAAAAAAACATAAAACAGGCTATAACCACCTGACCGTTAGTCCGATTGACTTGAAAATTGGTATGCAGTGTCTTGGTCCAAGGTGCCATGTATGTCTATGAGGACATTGGTGTATCTCAAAAAACATGGCCGCCATCGGCCAATGAAGTTTGAGCACCTATTAGACAAGGTTAACGGAGGCCTATCGGAACGAAACTCGGTGGGCATGTTCGACTCATGGCCCTAGAGGTCTGTAAGAATTTTAAAAGAAATCGGCCACTAGTTGGCGCTAACGAGTTTTATGGCTCTGTAATCACGTGGTGTTACACTTATTGTCACAAAATGCATACCATTTGATAGATCTCCTCTTGTTGAACAACTTTGCCTCAAGAACCATTGCTGTCAATCAAACCGTTCATTAAATATTCGTAATTATGTTAAAAACCTACTTTTGCGAACTAGTCCTAGGTTTTTCGCCCGATCAGAACCAAACGAGTCTAGGACAATTCTATGGACTCTCAAGATCAATAATTATCAAAAAAAAGTTGAACTTTTGCATTTTTCGCATGGGTATATTGGGTCATAAAGAAAATGGGCGTGGCAAAATGCACTCAAAAGCCTATAAATCCTAAACAAAAACTCAGAACTTCACGAAAATTGGTGAGCTTATGTGCCATAACATCATTAACAAGCATGCAAAATTTCATGGAGATCGGACTATAGATGGTGCTATAACTGTTAAAAAGCTTTAAAAAACACATATTTCCTATGGTAAATTGCCTGTATTGGCTGTAAATGGACTTTTCCATCTATTATTTCAGTGGTTAAAAGCTTTCTAAATAAATCTTAATGTCTTAAATGCTTATGTGCCTAAAGGCCTTAAATGCTTGAACCCCGATAAATGCTGCTTGCAGCTTTAATTAGGGGTTCAAGCACTTCAGTGCTGAACACCTATTGTAATTGTTAATTTTCCCATGATGCAACATTCAGACATAAAACTGATCGGGCAGACCAAACCGTAAGTCGTGGAGACTTGAAACTTTGGGGGCTGATAGTACTCACACCGCCTACAGCGTCACCAAGGCCCGCCCCGATCGGCCTGACGGGGGCGCTACAGCGGGCAAAAGTACGAAACGGCTCATAACTCATCAACCGTGAGGCGTAGGCTCAAGTGTCTTATATCGCTGGAATCCTTGGCTCGAGGCGGACCAGATGCATGCCTCGGATTTGCTCGTCACCCTGGGAAAATTTTAGGGTATTTGGGGTTTTTCCAAAAGCCTACTTTCGCGAACTAGTCCTAGGTTTTTGGCCCGACCGGAACCAAACCAGTGCGGCAAGATTCTCTGGAGTCTGATTGTCAATAATTATCAAAAAAAAGTGTAAATTTCGCTTCACGGTCCCTAAGGGCCGCCAAAATGTTCGAAGTGGGAGGAGCCCATTTTGCTTAATTGGCTATAACTCGTGAACGGAACGAGATTTTTGCACCAAACTCAGCACACGCATGTACGAGCTCATTCTGTGGTCACGTGAAAAAGGGCGCAGCGACTGGCCACTTGGTGGCGCTATAACTGTTAAAAGGGTGTCAAAATGATGTATTTCTATGGAAAAAACACATGAAATGGCTGAAAGCGGCCATCTTGCTGTCTGATTTGCATACAAGCTCACAAAATCGGGCATGCGCATGCGTCACGTGATCCTGAAGAAGCTTGAAAACTTTCATGGACGTCGGGCCATTGGTGGCGCTTTAACTGTCATAAAGGTGAGAAGGCCTCTGTATTACCCTATGCAAAATGACATTTAAATGACTGAAAAATGGGGGGAAAAGAGCAGAGCTTCACCAAATTAGCTGAGCACATGCGCCATATTATTCTAAAGAAGCGTGCAAACTTTTATGGAGATCGGGCCATCAGTGGGGGTGTCACAGTTTAAAAGGTAAAAAAAAAAATGCACCACATTTCCATGATAAATGAGCTAAAAGGGCAACAAACGTTCTTTTTCCTCTCCGAGGCACATGTTAGAAGGCTGGATAAAGTTTTTGGAACGCAGCAGCGCAGACGGCAAGCGCCTAGACCCTATAGTTTTTTTTTTAGAGGCCTTTTTGTGGCCCTTTTTTAGCCACTTATTAGGGGTTCAAGCACTTCAGTGCTGAACACCTATTGTAATTGTTAATTTTCCCATGATGCAACATTCAGACATAAAACTGATCGGGCAGACCAAACCGTAAGTCGTGGAGACTTGAAACTTTGGGGGCTGATAGTACTCACACCGCCTACAGCGTCACCAAGGCCCGCCCCGATCGGCCTGACGGGGGCGCTACAGCGGGCAAAAGTACGAAACGGCTCATAACTCATCAACCGTGAGGCGTAGGCTCAAGTGTCTTATATCGCTGGAATCCTTGGCTCGAGGCGGACCAGATGCATGCCTCGGATTTGCTCGTCACCCTGGGAAAATTTTAGGGTATTTGGGGTTTTTCCAAAAGCCTACTTTCGCGAACTAGTCCTAGGTTTTTGGCCCGACCGGAACCAAACCAGTGCGGCAAGATTCTCTGGAGTCTGATTGTCAATAATTATCAAAAAAAAGTGTAAATTTCGCTTCACGGTCCCTAAGGGCCGCCAAAATGTTCGAAGTGGGAGGAGCCCATTTTGCTTAATTGGCTATAACTCGTGAACGGAACGAGATTTTTGCACCAAACTCAGCACACGCATGTACGAGCTCATTCTGTGGTCACGTGAAAAAGGGCGCAGCGACTGGCCACTTGGTGGCGCTATAACTGTTAAAAGGGTGTCAAAATGATGTATTTCTATGGAAAAAACACATGAAATGGCTGAAAGCGGCCATCTTGCTGTCTGATTTGCATACAAGCTCACAAAATCGGGCATGCGCATGCGTCACGTGATCCTGAAGAAGCTTGAAAACTTTCATGGACGTCGGGCCATTGGTGGCGCTTTAACTGTCATAAAGGTGAGAAGGCCTCTGTATTACCCTATGCAAAATGACATTTAAATGACTGAAAAATGGGGGGAAAAGAGCAGAGCTTCACCAAATTAGCTGAGCACATGCGCCATATTATTCTAAAGAAGCGTGCAAACTTTTATGGAGATCGGGCCATCAGTGGGGGTGTCACAGTTTAAAAGGTAAAAAAAAAAATGCACCACATTTCCATGATAAATGAGCTAAAAGGGCAACAAACGTTCTTTTTCCTCTCCGAGGCACATGTTAGAAGGCTGGATAAAGTTTTTGGAACGCAGCAGCGCAGACGGCAAGCGCCTAGACCCTATAGTTTTTTTTTTAGAGGCCTTTTTGTGGCCCTTTTTTAGCCACTTATTAGGGGTTCAAGCACTTCAGTGCTGAACACCTATTGTAATTGTTAATTTTCCCATGATGCAACATTCAGACATAAAACTGATCGGGCAGACCAAACCGTAAGTCGTGGAGACTTGAAACTTTGGGGGCTGATAGTACTCACACCGCCTACAGCGTCACCAAGGCCCGCCCCGATCGGCCTGACAGGGGCGCTACAGCGGGCAAAAGTACGAAACGGCTCATAACTCATCAACCGTGAGGCGTAGGCTCAAGTGTCTTATATCGCTGGAATCCTTGGCTCGAGGCGGACCAGATGCATGCCTCGGATTTGCTCGTCACCCTGGGAAAATTTTAGGGTATTTGGGGTTTTTCCAAAAACCTACTTTCGCGAACTAGTCCTAGGTTTTTGGCCCGACCGGAACCAAACCAGTGCGGCAAGATTCTCTGGAGTCTGATTGTCAATAATTATCAAAAAAAAGTGTAAATTTCGCTTCACGGTCCCTAAGGGCCGCCAAAATGTTCGAAGTGGGAGGAGCCCATTTTGCTTAATTGGCTATAACTCGTGAACGGAACGAGATTTTTGCACCAAACTCAGCACACGCATGTACGAGCTCATTCTGTGGTCACGTGAAAAAGGGCGCAGCGACTGGCCACTTGGTGGCGCTATAACTGTTAAAAGGGTGTCAAAATGATGTATTTCTATGGAAAAAACACATGAAATGGCTGAAAGCGGCCATCTTGCTGTCTGATTTGCATACAAGCTCACAAAATCGGGCATGCGCATGCGTCACGTGATCCTGAAGAAGCTTGAAAACTTTCATGGACGTCGGGCCATTGGTGGCGCTTTAACTGTCATAAAGGTGAGAAGGCCTCTGTATTACCCTATGCAAAATGACATTTAAATGACTGAAAAATGGGGGGAAAAGAGCAGAGCTTCACCAAATTAGCTGAGCACATGCGCCATATTATTCTAAAGAAGCGTGCAAACTTTTATGGAGATCGGGCCATCAGTGGGGGTGTCACAGTTTAAAAGGTAAAAAAAAAAATGCACCACATTTCCATGATAAATGAGCTAAAAGGGCAACAAACGTTCTTTTTCCTCTCCGAGGCACATGTTAGAAGGCTGGATAAAGTTTTTGGAACGCAGCAGCGCAGACGGCAAGCGCCTAGACCCTATAGTTTTTTTTTTAGAGGCCTTTTTGTGGCCCTTTTTTAGCCACTTATTAGGGGTTCAAGCACTTCAGTGCTGAACACCTATTGTAATTGTTAATTTTCCCATGATGCAACATTCAGACATAAAACTGATCGGGCAGACCAAACCGTAAGTCGTGGAGACTTGAAACTTTGGGGGCTGATAGTACTCACACCGCCTACAGCGTCACCAAGGCCCGCCCCGATCGGCCTGACGGGGGCGCTACAGCGGGCAAAAGTACGAAACGGCTCATAACTCATCAACCGTGAGGCGTAGGCTCAAGTGTCTTATATCGCTGGAATCCTTGGCTCGAGGCGGACCAGATGCATGCCTCGGATTTGCTCGTCACCCTGGGAAAATTTTAGGGTATTTGGGGTTTTTCCAAAAGCCTACTTTCGCGAACTAGTCCTAGGTTTTTGGCCCGACCGGAACCAAACCAGTGCGGCAAGATTCTCTGGAGTCTGATTGTCAATAATTATCAAAAAAAAGTGTAAATTTCGCTTCACGGTCCCTAAGGGCCGCCAAAATGTTCGAAGTGGGAGGAGCCCATTTTGCTTAATTGGCTATAACTCGTGAACGGAACGAGATTTTTGCACCAAACTCAGCACACGCATGTACGAGCTCATTCTGTGGTCACGTGAAAAAGGGCGCAGCGACTGGCCACTTGGTGGCGCTATAACTGTTAAAAGGGTGTCAAAATGATGTATTTCTATGGAAAAAACACATGAAATGGCTGAAAGCGGCCATCTTGCTGTCTGATTTGCATACAAGCTCACAAAATCGGGCATGCGCATGCGTCACGTGATCCTGAAGAAGCTTGAAAACTTTCATGGACGTCGGGCCATTGGTGGCGCTTTAACTGTCATAAAGGTGAGAAGGCCTCTGTATTACCCTATGCAAAATGACATTTAAATGACTGAAAAATGGGGGGAAAAGAGCAGAGCTTCACCAAATTAGCTGAGCACATGCGCCATATTATTCTAAAGAAGCGTGCAAACTTTTATGGAGATCGGGCCATCAGTGGGGGTGTCACAGTTTAAAAGGTAAAAAAAAAAATGCACCACATTTCCATGATAAATGAGCTAAAAGGGCAACAAACGTTCTTTTTCCTCTCCGAGGCACATGTTAGAAGGCTGGATAAAGTTTTTGGAACGCAGCAGCGCAGACGGCAAGCGCCTAGACCCTATAGTTTTTTTTTTAGAGGCCTTTTTGTGGCCCTTTTTTAGCCACTTATTAGGGGTTCAAGCACTTCAGTGCTGAACACCTATTGTAATTGTTAATTTTCCCATGATGCAACATTCAGACATAAAACTGATCGGGCAGACCAAACCGTAAGTCGTGGAGACTTGAAACTTTGGGGGCTGATAGTACTCACACCGCCTACAGCGTCACCAAGGCCCGCCCCGATCGGCCTGACGGGGGCGCTACAGCGGGCAAAAGTACGAAACGGCTCATAACTCATCAACCGTGAGGCGTAGGCTCAAGTGTCTTATATCGCTGGAATCCTTGGCTCGAGGCGGACCAGATGCATGCCTCGGATTTGCTCGTCACCCTGGGAAAATTTTAGGGTATTTGGGGTTTTTCCAAAAACCTACTTTCGCGAACTAGTCCTAGGTTTTTGGCCCGACCGGAACCAAACCAGTGCGGCAAGATTCTCTGGAGTCTGATTGTCAATAATTATCAAAAAAAAGTGTAAATTTCGCTTCACGGTCCCTAAGGGCCGCCAAAATGTTCGAAGTGGGAGGAGCCCATTTTGCTTAATTGGCTATAACTCGTGAACGGAACGAGATTTTTGCACCAAACTCAGCACACGCATGTACGAGCTCATTCTGTGGTCACGTGAAAAAGGGCGCAGCGACTGGCCACTTGGTGGCGCTATAACTGTTAAAAGGGTGTCAAAATGATGTATTTCTATGGAAAAAACACATGAAATGGCTGAAAGCGGCCATCTTGCTGTCTGATTTGCATACAAGCTCACAAAATCGGGCATGCGCATGCGTCACGTGATCCTGAAGAAGCTTGAAAACTTTCATGGACGTCGGGCCATTGGTGGCGCTTTAACTGTCATAAAGGTGAGAAGGCCTCTGTATTACCCTATGCAAAATGACATTTAAATGACTGAAAAATGGGGGGAAAAGAGCAGAGCTTCACCAAATTAGCTGAGCACATGCGCCATATTATTCTAAAGAAGCGTGCAAACTTTTATGGAGATCGGGCCATCAGTGGGGGTGTCACAGTTTAAAAGGTAAAAAAAAAAATGCACCACATTTCCATGATAAATGAGCTAAAAGGGCAACAAACGTTCTTTTTCCTCTCCGAGGCACATGTTAGAAGGCTGGATAAAGTTTTTGGAACGCAGCAGCGCAGACGGCAAGCGCCTAGACCCTATAGTTTTTTTTTTAGAGGCCTTTTTGTGGCCCTTTTTTAGCCACTTATTAGGGGTTCAAGCACTTCAGTGCTGAACACCTATTGTAATTGTTAATTTTCCCATGATGCAACATTCAGACATAAAACTGATCGGGCAGACCAAACCGTAAGTCGTGGAGACTTGAAACTTTGGGGGCTGATAGTACTCACACCGCCTACAGCGTCACCAAGGCCCGCCCCGATCGGCCTGACGGGGGCGCTACAGCGGGCAAAAGTACGAAACGGCTCATAACTCATCAACCGTGAGGCGTAGGCTCAAGTGTCTTATATCGCTGGAATCCTTGGCTCGAGGCGGACCAGATGCATGCCTCGGATTTGCTCGTCACCCTGGGAAAATTTTAGGGTATTTGGGGTTTTTCCAAAAACCTACTTTCGCGAACTAGTCCTAGGTTTTTGGCCCGACCGGAACCAAACCAGTGCGGCAAGATTCTCTGGAGTCTGATTGTCAATAATTATCAAAAAAAAGTGTAAATTTCGCTTCACGGTCCCTAAGGGCCGCCAAAATGTTCGAAGTGGGAGGAGCCCATTTTGCTTAATTGGCTATAACTCGTGAACGGAACGAGATTTTTGCACCAAACTCAGCACACGCATGTACGAGCTCATTCTGTGGTCACGTGAAAAAGGGCGCAGCGACTGGCCACTTGGTGGCGCTATAACTGTTAAAAGGGTGTCAAAATGATGTATTTCTATGGAAAAAACACATGAAATGGCTGAAAGCGGCCATCTTGCTGTCTGATTTGCATACAAGCTCACAAAATCGGGCATGCGCATGCGTCACGTGATCCTGAAGAAGCTTGAAAACTTTCATGGACGTCGGGCCATTGGTGGCGCTTTAACTGTCATAAAGGTGAGAAGGCCTCTGTATTACCCTATGCAAAATGACATTTAAATGACTGAAAAATGGGGGGAAAAGAGCAGAGCTTCACCAAATTAGCTGAGCACATGCGCCATATTATTCTAAAGAAGCGTGCAAACTTTTATGGAGATCGGGCCATCAGTGGGGGTGTCACAGTTTAAAAGGTAAAAAAAAAAATGCACCACATTTCCATGATAAATGAGCTAAAAGGGCAACAAACGTTCTTTTTCCTCTCCGAGGCACATGTTAGAAGGCTGGATAAAGTTTTTGGAACGCAGCAGCGCAGACGGCAAGCGCCTAGACCCTATAGTTTTTTTTTTAGAGGCCTTTTTGTGGCCCTTTTTTAGCCACTTATTAGGGGTTCAAGCACTTCAGTGCTGAACACCTATTGTAATTGTTAATTTTCCCATGATGCAACATTCAGACATAAAACTGATCGGGCAGACCAAACCGTAAGTCGTGGAGACTTGAAACTTTGGGGGCTGATAGTACTCACACCGCCTACAGCGTCACCAAGGCCCGCCCCGATCGGCCTGACGGGGGCGCTACAGCGGGCAAAAGTACGAAACGGCTCATAACTCATCAACCGTGAGGCGTAGGCTCAAGTGTCTTATATCGCTGGAATCCTTGGCTCGAGGCGGACCAGATGCATGCCTCGGATTTGCTCGTCACCCTGGGAAAATTTTAGGGTATTTGGGGTTTTTCCAAAAACCTACTTTCGCGAACTAGTCCTAGGTTTTTGGCCCGACCGGAACCAAACCAGTGCGGCAAGATTCTCTGGAGTCTGATTGTCAATAATTATCAAAAAAAAGTGTAAATTTCGCTTCACGGTCCCTAAGGGCCGCCAAAATGTTCGAAGTGGGAGGAGCCCATTTTGCTTAATTGGCTATAACTCGTGAACGGAACGAGATTTTTGCACCAAACTCAGCACACGCATGTACGAGCTCATTCTGTGGTCACGTGAAAAAGGGCGCAGCGACTGGCCACTTGGTGGCGCTATAACTGTTAAAAGGGTGTCAAAATGATGTATTTCTATGGAAAAAACACATGAAATGGCTGAAAGCGGCCATCTTGCTGTCTGATTTGCATACAAGCTCACAAAATCGGGCATGCGCATGCGTCACGTGATCCTGAAGAAGCTTGAAAACTTTCATGGACGTCGGGCCATTGGTGGCGCTTTAACTGTCATAAAGGTGAGAAGGCCTCTGTATTACCCTATGCAAAATGACATTTAAATGACTGAAAAATGGGGGGAAAAGAGCAGAGCTTCACCAAATTAGCTGAGCACATGCGCCATATTATTCTAAAGAAGCGTGCAAACTTTTATGGAGATCGGGCCATCAGTGGGGGTGTCACAGTTTAAAAGGTAAAAAAAAAAATGCACCACATTTCCATGATAAATGAGCTAAAAGGGCAACAAACGTTCTTTTTCCTCTCCGAGGCACATGTTAGAAGGCTGGATAAAGTTTTTGGAACGCAGCAGCGCAGACGGCAAGCGCCTAGACCCTATAGTTTTTTTTTTAGAGGCCTTTTTGTGGCCCTTTTTTAGCCACTTATTAGGGGTTCAAGCACTTCAGTGCTGAACACCTATTGTAATTGTTAATTTTCCCATGATGCAACATTCAGACATAAAACTGATCGGGCAGACCAAACCGTAAGTCGTGGAGACTTGAAACTTTGGGGGCTGATAGTACTCACACCGCCTACAGCGTCACCAAGGCCCGCCCCGATCGGCCTGACGGGGGCGCTACAGCGGGCAAAAGTACGAAACGGCTCATAACTCATCAACCGTGAGGCGTAGGCTCAAGTGTCTTATATCGCTGGAATCCTTGGCTCGAGGCGGACCAGATGCATGCCTCGGATTTGCTCGTCACCCTGGGAAAATTTTAGGGTATTTGGGGTTTTTCCAAAAACCTACTTTCGCGAACTAGTCCTAGGTTTTTGGCCCGACCGGAACCAAACCAGTGCGGCAAGATTCTCTGGAGTCTGATTGTCAATAATTATCAAAAAAAAGTGTAAATTTCGCTTCACGGTCCCTAAGGGCCGCCAAAATGTTCGAAGTGGGAGGAGCCCATTTTGCTTAATTGGCTATAACTCGTGAACGGAACGAGATTTTTGCACCAAACTCAGCACACGCATGTACGAGCTCATTCTGTGGTCACGTGAAAAAGGGCGCAGCGACTGGCCACTTGGTGGCGCTATAACTGTTAAAAGGGTGTCAAAATGATGTATTTCTATGGAAAAAACACATGAAATGGCTGAAAGCGGCCATCTTGCTGTCTGATTTGCATACAAGCTCACAAAATCGGGCATGCGCATGCGTCACGTGATCCTGAAGAAGCTTGAAAACTTTCATGGACGTCGGGCCATTGGTGGCGCTTTAACTGTCATAAAGGTGAGAAGGCCTCTGTATTACCCTATGCAAAATGACATTTAAATGACTGAAAAATGGGGGGGAAAGAGCAGAGCTTCACCAAATTAGCTGAGCACATGCGCCATATTATTCTAAAGAAGCGTGCAAACTTTTATGGAGATCGGGCCATCAGTGGGGGTGTCACAGTTTAAAAGGTAAAAAAAAAAATGCACCACATTTCCATGATAAATGAGCTAAAAGGGCAACAAACGTTCTTTTTCCTCTCCGAGGCACATGTTAGAAGGCTGGATAAAGTTTTTGGAACGCAGCAGCGCAGACGGCAAGCGCCTAGACCCTATAGTTTTTTTTTTAGAGGCCTTTTTGTGGCCCTTTTTTAGCCACTTATTAGGGGTTCAAGCACTTCAGTGCTGAACACCTATTGTAATTGTTAATTTTCCCATGATGCAACATTCAGACATAAAACTGATCGGGCAGACCAAACCGTAAGTCGTGGAGACTTGAAACTTTGGGGGCTGATAGTACTCACACCGCCTACAGCGTCACCAAGGCCCGCCCCGATCGGCCTGACGGGGGCGCTACAGCGGGCAAAAGTACGAAACGGCTCATAACTCATCAACCGTGAGGCGTAGGCTCAAGTGTCTTATATCGCTGGAATCCTTGGCTCGAGGCGGACCAGATGCATGCCTCGGATTTGCTCGTCACCCTGGGAAAATTTTAGGGTATTTGGGGTTTTTCCAAAAACCTACTTTCGCGAACTAGTCCTAGGTTTTTGGCCCGACCGGAACCAAACCAGTGCGGCAAGATTCTCTGGAGTCTGATTGTCAATAATTATCAAAAAAAAGTGTAAATTTCGCTTCACGGTCCCTAAGGGCCGCCAAAATGTTCGAAGTGGGAGGAGCCCATTTTGCTTAATTGGCTATAACTCGTGAACGGAACGAGATTTTTGCACCAAACTCAGCACACGCATGTACGAGCTCATTCTGTGGTCACGTGAAAAAGGGCGCAGCGACTGGCCACTTGGTGGCGCTATAACTGTTAAAAGGGTGTCAAAATGATGTATTTCTATGGAAAAAACACATGAAATGGCTGAAAGCGGCCATCTTGCTGTCTGATTTGCATACAAGCTCACAAAATCGGGCATGCGCATGCGTCACGTGATCCTGAAGAAGCTTGAAAACTTTCATGGACGTCGGGCCATTGGTGGCGCTTTAACTGTCATAAAGGTGAGAAGGCCTCTGTATTACCCTATGCAAAATGACATTTAAATGACTGAAAAATGGGGGGGAAAGAGCAGAGCTTCACCAAATTAGCTGAGCACATGCGCCATATTATTCTAAAGAAGCGTGCAAACTTTTATGGAGATCGGGCCATCAGTGGGGGTGTCACAGTTTAAAAGGTAAAAAAAAAAATGCACCACATTTCCATGATAAATGAGCTAAAAGGGCAACAAACGTTCTTTTTCCTCTCCGAGGCACATGTTAGAAGGCTGGATAAAGTTTTTGGAACGCAGCAGCGCAGACGGCAAGCGCCTAGACCCTATAGTTTTTTTTTTAGAGGCCTTTTTGTGGCCCTTTTTTAGCCACTTATTAGGGGTTCAAGCACTTCAGTGCTGAACACCTATTGTAATTGTTAATTTTCCCATGATGCAACATTCAGACATAAAACTGATCGGGCAGACCAAACCGTAAGTCGTGGAGACTTGAAACTTTGGGGGCTGATAGTACTCACACCGCCTACAGCGTCACCAAGGCCCGCCCCGATCGGCCTGACGGGGGCGCTACAGCGGGCAAAAGTACGAAACGGCTCATAACTCATCAACCGTGAGGCGTAGGCTCAAGTGTCTTATATCGCTGGAATCCTTGGCTCGAGGCGGACCAGATGCATGCCTCGGATTTGCTCGTCACCCTGGGAAAATTTTAGGGTATTTGGGGTTTTTCCAAAAACCTACTTTCGCGAACTAGTCCTAGGTTTTTGGCCCGACCGGAACCAAACCAGTGCGGCAAGATTCTCTGGAGTCTGATTGTCAATAATTATCAAAAAAAAGTGTAAATTTCGCTTCACGGTCCCTAAGGGCCGCCAAAATGTTCGAAGTGGGAGGAGCCCATTTTGCTTAATTGGCTATAACTCGTGAACGGAACGAGATTTTTGCACCAAACTCAGCACACGCATGTACGAGCTCATTCTGTGGTCACGTGAAAAAGGGCGCAGCGACTGGCCACTTGGTGGCGCTATAACTGTTAAAAGGGTGTCAAAATGATGTATTTCTATGGAAAAAACACATGAAATGGCTGAAAGCGGCCATCTTGCTGTCTGATTTGCATACAAGCTCACAAAATCGGGCATGCGCATGCGTCACGTGATCCTGAAGAAGCTTGAAAACTTTCATGGACGTCGGGCCATTGGTGGCGCTTTAACTGTCATAAAGGTGAGAAGGCCTCTGTATTACCCTATGCAAAATGACATTTAAATGACTGAAAAATGGGGGGGAAAGAGCAGAGCTTCACCAAATTAGCTGAGCACATGCGCCATATTATTCTAAAGAAGCGTGCAAACTTTTATGGAGATCGGGCCATCAGTGGGGGTGTCACAGTTTAAAAGGTAAAAAAAAAAATGCACCACATTTCCATGATAAATGAGCTAAAAGGGCAACAAACGTTCTTTTTCCTCTCCGAGGCACATGTTAGAAGGCTGGATAAAGTTTTTGGAACGCAGCAGCGCAGACGGCAAGCGCCTAGACCCTATAGTTTTTTTTTTAGAGGCCTTTTTGTGGCCCTTTTTTAGCCACTTATTAGGGGTTCAAGCACTTCAGTGCTGAACACCTATTGTAATTGTTAATTTTCCCATGATGCAACATTCAGACATAAAACTGATCGGGCAGACCAAACCGTAAGTCGTGGAGACTTGAAACTTTGGGGGCTGATAGTACTCACACCGCCTACAGCGTCACCAAGGCCCGCCCCGATCGGCCTGACGGGGGCGCTACAGCGGGCAAAAGTACGAAACGGCTCATAACTCATCAACCGTGAGGCGTAGGCTCAAGTGTCTTATATCGCTGGAATCCTTGGCTCGAGGCGGACCAGATGCATGCCTCGGATTTGCTCGTCACCCTGGGAAAATTTTAGGGTATTTGGGGTTTTTCCAAAAACCTACTTTCGCGAACTAGTCCTAGGTTTTTGGCCCGACCGGAACCAAACCAGTGCGGCAAGATTCTCTGGAGTCTGATTGTCAATAATTATCAAAAAAAAGTGTAAATTTCGCTTCACGGTCCCTAAGGGCCACCAAAATGTTCGAAGTGGGAGGAGCCCATTTTGCTTAATTGGCTATAACTCGTGAACGGAACGAGATTTTTGCACCAAACTCAGCACACGCATGTACGAGCTCATTCTGTGGTCACGTGAAAAAGGGCGCAGCGACTGGCCACTTGGTGGCGCTATAACTGTTAAAAGGGTGTCAAAATGATGTATTTCTATGGAAAAAACACATGAAATGGCTGAAAGCGGCCATCTTGCTGTCTGATTTGCATACAAGCTCACAAAATCGGGCATGCGCATGCGTCACGTGATCCTGAAGAAGCTTGAAAACTTTCATGGACGTCGGGCCATTGGTGGCGCTTTAACTGTCATAAAGGTGAGAAGGCCTCTGTATTACCCTATGCAAAATGACATTTAAATGACTGAAAAATGGGGGGAAAAGAGCAGAGCTTCACCAAATTAGCTGAGCACATGCGCCATATTATTCTAAAGAAGCGTGCAAACTTTTATGGAGATCGGGCCATCAGTGGGGGTGTCACAGTTTAAAAGGTAAAAAAAAAAATGCACCACATTTCCATGATAAATGAGCTAAAAGGGCAACAAACGTTCTTTTTCCTCTCCGAGGCACATGTTAGAAGGCTGGATAAAGTTTTTGGAACGCAGCAGCGCAGACGGCAAGCGCCTAGACCCTATAGTTTTTTTTTTAGAGGCCTTTTTGTGGCCCTTTTTTAGCCACTTATTAGGGGTTCAAGCACTTCAGTGCTGAACACCTATTGTAATTAGGGGTTCAAGCACGAAGTGCTGAAACCCTATTGTAATTGTGCTGATTTTTATTAGGGGTTCAAGCACGAAGTGCTGAAACCCTATTGTAATTGTGCTGATTTTTAGGGGTTCAAGCACGAAGTGCTGAAACCCTATTGTAATTGTGCTGATTTTTAGGGGTTCAAGCACGAAGTGCTGAAACCCTATTGTAATTGTGCTGATTTTTATTAGGGGTTCAAGCACGAAGTGCTGAAACCCTATTGTAATTGTGCTGATTTTTATTATTATTAGGGGTTCAAGCACGAAGTGCTGAAACCCTATTGTAATTGTGCTGATTTTTATTAGGGGTTCAAGCACGAAGTGCTGAAACCCTATTGTAATTGTACTGATTTTTATTAGGGGTTCAAGCACGAAGTGCTGAAACCCTATTGTAATTGTGCTGATTTTTATTAGGGGTTCAAGCACGAAGTGCTGAAACCCTATTGTAATTGTGCTGATTTTTATTATTAGGGGTTCAAGCACGAAGTGCTGAAACCCTATTGTAATTGTACTGATTTTTATTATTATTATTATTATTATTATTCTGCCGTAAAACGCATCGTGCAGCCCAAACCGTAAGGGCTAGAGCTTTGAAACTTTGCCAGATGGTAGTACAAAAATCGAGGAGAGGTTATCAAATTATGACCTCGATTGGCCCATAGGTGGCGCTATAACAACCAAAAGCGCGAAAGTGGTCATAACTCCTGGACCGTATGTCGTAGACACAAGTGTCTTATATCATTGGAAAGCTGGTCGTCTGACGAACAAAACGTATATCTCCGATTTCATTTCCGTCATGATAGATTTTCCGCCATTTTGAATTTTGTCGAAAACCTACTTTTGCGAACTAGTCCCTGGTTTTTTGCTCGATCGGAACCAAACCAGTGCAGAATTGTTCTCTGGAGACTGAAGATCAATAATTATCGAAAAAAAGTTGAAATTTCGATTCAGGGTCGCTAGGGGGCGCAAAATTAACGTTGTGGGCGGAGCCTATTTTACTAAAATGGCTATAACTCCAGAAGTAAATGAGGTATTTTCACCAAACTTGGTACACGTATGTAAGAGGTCAATCTGAGGACACGGTAAAAAAATCGCGGCGATTGGCCACATGGTGGCGCTATAACATGAAAAAAACATAAAACAGGCTATAACCACCTGACCGTTAGTCCGATTGACTTGAAAATTGGTATGCAGTGTCTTGGTCCAAGGTGCCATGTATGTCTATGAGGACATTGGTGTATCTCAAAAAACATGGCCGCCATTGGCCAATGAAGTTGAGCACCTATTAGACAAGGTTAACGGAGGCCGATCGGAACGAAACTCGGTGGGCATGTTCGACTCATGGCCCTAGAGGTCTGTAAGAATTTTGAAAGAAATCGGCCACTAGTTGGCGCTAACGAGTTTTATGGCTCTGTAATCACGTGGTGTTAGATATATTGTCACAAAATGCATATCATTTGATAGATCTGCTCATGCTGAACAACTTTGCCTCTAGAACCATTGCTGTCAATCAAACCGTTCATTAAATATTCATGAATATGTTAAAAACCTACTTTTGCGAACTAGTCCCTGGTTTTTCGCCCGATCGGAACCAGACCAGTCTAGGACAATTCTATGGACTCTCTAGATCAATAATTATCAAAAAAAAGTTGAACTTTTGTATTTGTATGGCTGTAATAGGGTCATTTATAAAATGGGTGTGGCAAAATACACTCAAAAGCCTATAAATCCTAAATGAAAACTCAGAACTTCACAAAAATTGGTGAGCATATGTGTCATAACATCACAAACAAGCTTGCAAAATTTTATGGAGATTGGACAATAGTTGGCGCTATAACTGTTAAAAAGCTTTAAAACCATATATTTCCTATGGTAAACTGCCTGTATTGGCTGTAAATGGTCTTTTCCATGTCTGATCATATAATTTTCATATCATAATGTTCAAAACTAGTGCAATACAATTCTCTGGACTCACTAGATCAATAATTGTCAGAAAAAGTTGAACTACTTCATTTGGATAGCTATAATAGGTTCACTTCAAAATCTGGCCTTTACCAAGTGTCCCCGAAAGCCTATATCTCTTTAATCAATGCTCAGACCTTCTTAAAAACAAGTCAGAACGTGTGAAATATCACCCTGAACAAGCATGAAAATTTTCAGACAGATCGGACAAAATTTGCCTCTATAACAGTTAAAAAGGTGAAAATGATATGATTTAATGGCATGTTAAGCCAATAAGTGGTATTTTACTGCCCCCTGCTGTTTAAAATAGTCATTTTCTCATATTGGTATTGGTATCAGCCATGGTAAATCATGATAAATGATGGTGTGTGTGTGTGTGTGTGTGTGTGTGTGTGTGTGGTACAAATATAACAAAGGTTTTATTTTCCAACATGAAAACAAACATAACAGAGTGCTAGTGCACAAACAATAACCGACAATGATAATGGATGAGAGGGGAACTTAAATACACAGATCAAGACAAGGACAACAGGTGACGGTTATGATGATGAGGTGCAGGTGATGATGAGGAGGGTGATGAGGAGCAGGTGCAGGTGATGACGACAGATGGTGAATGTGATGAAGACAGAAGGTGAATGTGATGAAGGTGAATGTGACACCAATATCACTGAAACATTTGTGTGTGTGTGTGTGTGTGTGTGTGTGTGTGTGTGTGTGTGTGTGTGTGTGTGTGTGTGTGTGTGTGTGTGTGTGTAGCATTATTGTGTGTAGCATATGTAGCAAGTATGCATTATTGAGTTAACATGGAAACACTGGTTTGCTTTAGTGCAGAAAACTGGTCAAAATCATGAGGTTTAAAGTGAAAGTGAGCCAATAAGTGGTCTTCTACTGCCCTCTGCTGGCCCTTCTACTTATTAATTAAATTTTTCCACATGTGCTTGCATTTATACTTGAATGCACACTAAAAATCACTTATATAGCAATAACTATTATAACACAATCATATTTTGTCAGTGTTAATCACTTTATTTGCACTGACACTTCAAATAATTGCTAGTAATGTGATAAATCAGGCTAGAAACATGGTAAATCAAAGTAAATAATACTAGATTGTCGTTTATCTCCTGGTAAATAATACTAGAACGTGGTATATCATGGTAAATCATGGTTAACTATGCTGTGTGTGTATGTGTGTGTGTGTGTGTGTGTGTGTGTGTGTGTGTGTGTAAGCATGCATTGAGTTAACATGGAAAAACTGGTTTGCTTTAGTGCAGAAAACTGGTTTAAAGTGAAAGTGAGCCAATAAGTGGTCTTCTAGTGCCCTCTGCTGGCCATTCAACTTAATAATGAAATATTTTACATGTGCTTTTGCATTCATACTTGGACACACACTAAAAATCACGTATATAACTAACTATTATAACACAATAATATTTTGTCAGTGTTCATCACCTCATTTGCACTGACACTTCACATAATTGCTAGTAATGTGGTTAATCATGCTAGAAACATTGTAAATCATAGTAAATAATACTGAAATGAGGTGTATCAAGGTAAATCATGCTAGAATCCTAATAAATCATTCTGGAACATGGTATATGATAGTAAATCATGCTAGAATCATATTAAATAATTCTAGAATGTGGCAAATCGTCGTGGGAGGAGCCTATTTTACTCAAATGGCTATAACTCAAGAAGTAAATGAGATATCTTCACCAAACTCAGTACACATGTGTATGGGTTCAATTTGAGGTCACAGTAAACAATTTTATGGAGATCGGACCATAGGTGGCGCTATAACTGTTAAAAAGCTTTAAAACCATATATATCCCATGGCAAATTGCCTGTATTGGCTGTAAATGGTCTTTTCCATCTATTATGTCAGTGGTTACATGCTTGCTAAATAAATCTTAATAACTTTTGATGCTTTTGTGCTTAAATGCCTTAAAGGCCTTAACTGCTTGAACCCCGATAAATGCTGCTTGCAGCTTTAATTATTAGGGGTTCAAGCACGAAGTGCTGAAACCCTATTGTAATTGTGCTGATTTTTATTAGGGGTTCAAGCACGAAGTGCTGAAACCCTATTGTAATTGTGCTGATTTTTATTATTATTATTATTATTATTATTCTGCCGTAAAACGCATCGTGCAGCCCAAACCGTAAGAGCTGGAACTTTGAAACTTTGACAGATGGTAGTACAAAAATCGAGGAAAGGTTCAGAGATTATGACCCCGATTGGCCCATAGGTGGCGCTATAACAACCAAAAGCGCGAAACTGCTCATAACTCCTAGACCGTATGGCGTAGACTCAAGTGTCTTATATCATTGGAAAGCTGGATGCCTGACGAACAAAACGTATATCTCCGATTTTATTTCCGCCATGATAGATTTTCCGCCATTTTGAATTTTGTCAAAAATCTACTTTTGCGAACTAGTCCCTGGTTTTTTGCCCGATTGGAACCAAACTAGTGCAGAAATGTTCTCTGGAGACTGAATATCAATAATTATCGAAAAAAAGTGGAAATTTCGATTCACGGTCGCTAAGGGGCGCCAAAACGTACGTTGTGGGAGGGGCCTATTTTACTAAAATGGCTATAACTCCCGATGTAAATGAGGTATCTTCACCAAACTTGGTACACATGTGTATGAGCTTACTCTGGGGTCACAGTAAAAAAATCGCGACGATTGGCCTCATGGTGGCGCTATAAAATGAAAAAAACATAAAACAGGCTATAACCACCTGACCGTTAGTCCGATTGACTTGAAAATTGGTATGCAGTGTCTTGGTCCAAGGTGCCATGTATGTGTATGAGGACATTGGCGTATCTCAAAAAACATGGCCGCCATCGGCCAACGAAGTTTGAGCACCTATTAGACAAGGTTAACGGAGGCCGATCGGAACGAAACTCAATGGGCATGTTCGGCTCATGGCCCTAAAGGTCTGTAAGAATTTTGAAAGAAATCGGCCACTAGTTGGCGCTAACGAGTTTTACGGCTCTGTAATCACGTGGTGTTACAAATATCCACACAATATGCATATCATTTGATAGATCTCCTCATCCTGAACAACTTTGCCTCAAGAACCATTGCTGTCAATCAAACTGTTCATTAATTATTCATTAATATGTTAAAAACCTACTTTTGCGAACTAGTCCTAGGTTTTTTGCCCGATCGGAACCAGACCAGTGTAGGACAATTCTCTGGACTCTCTAGATCAATAATTATCAAAAAAAAGTTGAACTTTTGCATTTGGATGGCTGTAATAGGGTCATTTATAAAACGGGCGTGTCAAAATACATTAAAAAGCCTATAAATCCTAAATAAAAACTCAGAACTTCACAAAAATTGGTCAGCATATGTGACATAACATCATTAACAAGCATGAAAAATTCTATGGAGATCGGACGATAGTTGGCGCTATAACTGTTAAAACGCTTTAAAACCATATATTTCCTATGGTAAATTGCCTGTATTTGCTGTAAATGATGTCTTCTATCTTTTATCATATAATGTTCATATCATAATGTTCAAAACCAGTGCAGCACAATTCTCTGAACTCTCTAGATCAATAATTATCAGAAAAAAGTTTAACTTCTTCAAAAGGTGATTTTATATGAATATAATGACATATTAAGCCAATAAGTGGTATTTTACTGCCCCCTGCTGTCATTTCATCATACTACTCCCTAATATTGTTATAAAATTCATATTTAGACTTTTTAAAATCATTATTTTAACATTTACAATCACATTTTGTCAAAACTCATCTATTGAGTATTACTATTGACAATTGTGTTACACTGAGATATGGAAATGGACGAAAGTAAATGAATGAAATGAAACGAAAGTATAACGGCATTTAAGCCACGCCCCCGAATACAAATCCATTCATAACTCGAAAACGGAAAGTCGTTGCGCGCTCAAATTTTGATGGTGAGGACCTCTCCGGGCTCTTGATCGAAACGTGTCGTCGCGGGCCTCGGGAGCGCGCCCCCCGCGCATCGCGAATCCGCGGGACCCCCGATTTTGAACGGCCATTACTCCCGACCCAGACCACCCCGAACATTGTGTGAGAGCTCGTTGGAAAGGGCGCGTCCTTGGCTAGCTTCGATTCAAATGTGGTGTTATTTGCCCTGGGCATTCCAGAGATAATAGCCCGAACAGATATGCCTTATAACAGTCATAACTCCCAGCCCCAATCGCCCAAAAACACATTGATGGTCTCATTCAACAGGGCTCCTCAAGCACTATCTATGCTCTGAGTTTCAGAATTTTTCGCCTTTTGGTTCCTGAGATATAAGTAAAAAAACAAATTCCCATTCATTCAAACACTTCAACTGTAAAATGTAAGCTATAATACCACTGTTGTCCACTAGAGGGAGCAGCAGGATTACGCATGATCTTTTAATTCGCTTCAGTATTGGAAATAAACAAATGCTTTAAGAAGCAATCTTTTTTATTATGATGTTTTTTTTATTATTATGATATTTGTATATATTTTATTTTTTTTTATTATGATTATGAACGGTTTGATTGACATTAGTGATTCTTGAGGCAAAGTTGTTCAAGATGAGGAGATGAAGATATTTTCACAATATCACATCCTAAAAACATTGAAAACATATTTGTCTTTGTGTGTGTGTGTGTGTGTGTGTGTGTGTGTGTGTGTGTGTGTGTGTAAGCATGCTTAATGGAAAGAACATGAAGAAACTGCTTTGTTTTACTGGTGGATAAAAAAGTATTTCAAATGAAAGTGAGTCAATTAGTGGTCTTCTACTGCCCTCTGCAGGACATTCTACTTAATAAAATATTTTCATCTGTGCTTTTGCATTAGTTTTTGGACTATATCAAATTACTTGCATGAAAATCACCTATTATAACACAGTCATGTTTTGTCAAAGTTTATCACTTCATTTTTACTGAGCTCTCAGTTTGAACAATTCTGCCTCTCAGTGATTAATTTGAAATCTGAAAATGGTGTTATACAGAGGAGATTTGCAATTATCATTTTGTTACCTATCTTTTATTTTAAATATCTCCATCTACAACAAAATGTGTGTGCATGTGTGTGTTCAAGCATGGTTAGTGTATTAAGTATTATTGTTTAAGTATTATTGTTTTCATTTACATTTTAACCACCAGAAGAAGAACACTCATTGGTTCATTCTGCTCACTAAAATATTATTTTTAATTTTTTTTTCCATTTGAAATATTGTTTAAACTTAATAAAATCATTAAAATAACATTTCAAATCATATTTTGTCTGTTTATAAATCCCACAGACTCACATTGGCTGCAATACTAATGTTTTTGTAAAACACAGACCTGATAGTCTAATCTGTGTGTATTGTGCATATATTATTGATATTATTACTATTGCAAATCATGTTATTGTAACTCATATCTTAATAGAATATTATTTGTAATTTTAATTCTTTATTTCTTAAGTGTTTTTTTTTATGATTACTACAGATATTATCACCAAAGATATCAACTACACCTTCACTTTTAGTATTGACACGCTGCACACACAGCACAATCACACACTCACTAATGCATTCAAATAAATGTAATCTTACTGTGCTACTTTATTTGTACATGATTAGAATGAACAGAAATCTAAGACTATTTTTCTTCTTTTGTTAAAGCCATTTCAGACTCCAAGTAAGCATTATATTACTAATCATCTATTTTACAGGTGCCATACAATTGAAAACTGTATTTATCTTGGCATAGTTGAATGATAAGAGTTCTGGACATGGAACTGACATACCGTGAGCCTCAAACACCATTGTTTCCTCCTTCTTGTGTAAATCTCCTGTTTGCAAAAGACCGCTGAAAAATGAGTGAATCCCACCATAACACCGACTGTGACGTTGGAGTCAGGATCATTAATATTTATACCCCCCAAATTTGCATTTTCCAGTCCATGTTCTAGGCCAGGCAGTGTTAATGTGGACCTGCACAGCCGAATCATCAGAAGATCTGCAGGTATTGTGAAGAAGCAAGCAAGGACAATAGTGAAAATGGCAGATCATGGATATAAATGTTATGTCTGAGGCTGTGCTGTGGATTTGAGAACTTTTCATTCCCTTCCCACAAAACTGTCAACAGGCATGGTTGATGTTTACAACAGGATACCTCACCATTTTAATTCAAAGCTGTTAGTTTGCTCTTAACGGAGGCCGATCAGAACGAAACTCGATGGGCATGTTCGACTCGTGGCCCTAGAGGTCTGTAAGAATTTTGAAAAATCAGCCACTAGTTGACGCTAACAGGTTTTACGGCTATGTAATCACGTGATGCATATCATTTGATAGATCTCCTCATACTGAACAACTTTGCCTCAAGAACTACTGCTGTCAATCAATTTGTTCATTAAATACTTGCTATTATGTTAAAAACCTACTTTTGCGAACTAGTCCTAGGTTTTTCGCCCGATCGGAAATATACCAGTGCAGTACAATTCTCTGGAAGCTCTAGATTATTAATTATATAAAAAACTTTAACTTTACCCATTGGGTAGCCATAACAGGATCATTTAGAAAATGGGTATGGCAAAAAACACTCAAAAGCCTGTAAATCCTAAACAAAAACTCAGACAACTCACTAGACTGCCTTATGTGCTTAAAGACCCTAAATGCTTGAACCCCGCTAAATGCTGCTTGCAGCTTTAATTATTATTATTATTATTATTCTGCCGTAAAACGCATCGTGCAGCCCAAACCGTAAGGGCTAGAGCTTTGAAACTTTGCCATATGGTAGTACAAAAATCGAGGAGAGGTTATCAAATTATGACCCCGATTGGCCCATAGGTGGCGCTATAGCAACCAAAAGCGCGAAACTGCTCATAACTCCTAGACCGTAAGTCATAGACTCAAGTGTCTTATATCATTGGAAAGCTGGACGCCTGACGAACAAAACGTATATCTCCGATTTTATTTCCGCCATGATAGATTTTCCGCCATTTTGAATTTTGTCGAAAATCTACTTTTGCGAACTAGTCCCTGGTTTTTTGCCCGATCGGAACCAAACCAGTGCAGAATTGTTCTCTGGAGTCTGAATATCAATAATTATCAAAAAAAAGTTGAAATTTCGATTCACGGTCGCTAGGGGGTGCAAAATTAACGTTGTGGGAGGAGCCTATTTTACTAAAATGGCTATAACTCCAGAAGTAAAAGAGGTATTTTAACCAAACCTGGTACACATGTGTAAGACGTCAATATGAGGTCACGGTAAAAAAATCGCGGCGATTGGTCACATGGTGGCGCTATAACATGAAAAAAACATAAAACAGGCTATAACCACCTGACCGTTAGTCCGATTGACTTGAAAATTGGTATGCAGTGTCTTGGTCCAAGGTGCCATGTATGTCTATGAGGACATTGGTGTATCTCAAAAAACATGGCCGCCATCGGCCAATGAAGTTTGAGCACCTATTAGACAAGGTTAACGGAGGCCTATCGGAACGAAACTCGGTGGGCATGTTCGACTCATGGCCCTAGAGGTCTGTAAGAATTTTAAAAGAAATCGGCCACTAGTTGGCGCTAACGAGTTTTATGGCTCTGTAATCACGTGGTGTTACACTTATTGTCACAAAATGCATACCATTTGATAGATCTCCTCTTGTTGAACAACTTTGCCTCAAGAACCATTGCTGTCAATCAAACCGTTCATTAAATATTTGTAATTATGTTAAAAACCTACTTTTGCGAACTAGTCCTAGGTTTTTCGCCCGATCAGAACCAAACGAGTCTAGGACAATTCTATGGACTCTCAAGATCAATAATTATCAAAAAAAAGTTGAACTTTTGCATTTTTCGCATGGGTATATTGGGTCATAAAGAAAATGGGCGTGGCAAAATGCACTCAAAAGCCTATAAATCCTAAACAAAAACTCAGAACTTCACGAAAATTGGTGAGCTTATGTGCCATAACATCATTAACAAGCATGCAAAATTTCATGGAGATCGGACTATAGATGGTGCTATAACTGTTAAAAAGCTTTAAAAAACACATATTTCCTATGGTAAATTGCCTGTATTGGCTGTAAATGGACTTTTCCATCTATTATTTCAGTGGTTAAAAGCTTTCTAAATAAATCTTAATGTCTTAAATGCTTATGTGCCTAAAGGCCTTAAATGCTTGAACCCCGATAAATGCTGCTTGCAGCTTTAATTATTATTATTATTCTGCCGTAAAACGCATCGTGCAGCCCAAACCGTAAGGGCTAGAGCTTTGAAACTTTGCCATATGGTAGTACAAAAATCGAGGAGAGGTTATCAAATTATGACCCCGATTGGCCCATAGGTGGCGCTATAGCAACCAAAAGCGTGAAACTGCTCATAACTCCTAGACCGTAAGTCATAGACTCAAGTGTCTTATATCATTGGAAAGCTGGACGCCTGACGAACAAAACGTATATCTCCGATTTTATTTCCGCCATGATAGATTTTCCGCCATTTTGAATTTTGTCAAAAACCTACTTTTGCGAACTAGTCCCTGGTTTTTTGCCCGATCGGAACCAAACCA
>NW_028296488.1:0-72500 GCF_964197995.2 Scardinius erythrophthalmus | reverse complement strand
ATGGTAAATTGCCTGTATTTGCTGTAAATGATGTCTTCTATCTTTTATCATATAATGTTCATATCATAATGTTCAAAACCAGTGCAGCACAATTCTCTGAACTCTCTAGATCAATAATTATCAGAAAAAAAGTTTAACTTCTTCAAAAGGTGATTTTATATGAATATAATGACATATTAAGCCAATAAGTGGTATTTTACTGCCCCCTGCTGTCATTTCATCATACTACTCCCTAATATTGTTATAAAATTCATATTTAGACTTTTTAAAATCATTATTTTAACATTTACAATCACATTTTGTCAAAACTCATCTATTGAGTATTACTATTGACAATTGTGTTACACTGAGATATGGAAATGGACGAAAGTAAATGAATGAAATGAAACGAAAGTATAACGGCATTTAAGCCACGCCCCCGAATACAAATCCATTCATAACTCGAAAACGGAAAGTCGTTGCGCGCTCAAATTTTGATGGTGAGGACCTCTCCGGGCTCTTGATCGAAACGTGTCGTCGCGGGCCTCGGGAGCGCGCCCCCCGCGCATCGCGAATCCGCGGGACCCCCGATTTTGAACGGCCATTACTCCCGACCCAGACCACCCCGAACATTGTGTGAGAGCTCGTTGGAAAGGGCGCGTCCTTGGCTAGCTTCGATTCAAATGTGGTGTTATTTGCCCTGGGCATTCCAGAGATAATAGCTCGAACAGATATGCCTTATAACAGTCATAACTCCCAGCCCCAATCGCCCAAAAACACATTGATGGTCTCATTCAACAGGGCTCCTCAAGCACTATCTATGCTCTGAGTTTCAGAATTTTTCGCCTTTTGGTTCCTGAGATATAAGTAAAAAAACAAATTCCCATTCATTCAAACACTTCAACTGTAAAATGTAAGCTATAATACCACTGTTGTCCACTAGAGGGAGCAGCAGGATTACGCATGATCTTTTAATTCGCTTCAGTATTGGAAATAAACAAATGCTTTAAGAAGCAATCTTTTTTATTATGATGTTTTTTTTATTATTATGATATTTGTATATATTTTATTTTTTTTTATTATGATTATGAACGGTTTGATTGACATTAGTGATTCTTGAGGCAAAGTTGTTCAAGATGAGGAGATGAAGATATTTTCACAATATCACATCCTAAAAACATTGAAAACATATTTGTCTTTGTGTGTGTGTGTGTGTGTGTGTGTGTGTGTGTGTGTGTGTGTGTGTGTGTGTGGGTTTGTGTGTGTGTCTGTGTGTGTGTAAGCATGCTTAATGGAAAGAACATGAAGAAACTGCTTTGTTTTACTGGTGGATAAAAAAGTATTTCAAATGAAAGTGAGTCAATTAGTGGTCTTCTACTGCCCTCTGCAGGACATTCTACTTAATAAAATATTTTCATCTGTGCTTTTGCATTAGTTTTTGGACTATATCAAATTACTTGCATGAAAATCACCTATTATAACACAGTCATGTTTTGTCAAAGTTTATCACTTCATTTTTACTGAGCTCTCAGTTTGAACAATTCTGCCTCTCAGTGATTAATTTGAAATCTGAAAATGGTGTTATACAGAGGAGATTTGCAATTATCATTTTGTTACCTATCTTTTATTTTAAATATCTCCATCTACAACAAAATGTGTGTGCATGTGTGTGTTCAAGCATGGTTAGTGTATTAAGTATTATTGTTTAAGTATTATTGTTTTCATTTACATTTTAACCACCAGAAGAAGAACACTCATTGGTTCATTCTGCTCACTAAAATATTATTTTTAATTTTTTTTTCCATTTGAAATATTGTTTAAACTTAATAAAATCATTAAAATAACATTTCAAATCATATTTTGTCTGTTTATAAATCCCACAGACTCACATTGGCTGCAATACTAATGTTTTTGTAAAACACAGACCTGATAGTCTAATCTGTGTGTATTGTGCATATATTATTGATATTATTACTATTGCAAATCATGTTATTGTAACTCATATCTTAATAGAATATTATTTGTAATTTTAATTCTTTATTTCTTAAGTGTTTTTTTTTATGATTACTACAGATATTATCACCAAAGATATCAACTACACCTTCACTTTTAGTATTGACACGCTGCACACACAGCACAATCACACACTCACTAATGCATTCAAATAAATGTAATCTTACTGTGCTACTTTATTTGTACATGATTAGAATGAACAGAAATCTAAGACTATTTTTCTTCTTTTGTTAAAGCCATTTCAGACTCCAAGTAAGCATTATATTACTAATCATCTATTTTACAGGTGCCATACAATTGAAAACTGTATTTATCTTGGCATAGTTGAATGATAAGAGTTCTGGACATGGAACTGACATACTGTGAGCCTCAAACACCATTGTTTCCTCCTTCTTGTGTAAATCTCCTGTTTGCAAAAGACCGCTGAAAAATGAGTGAATCCCACCATAACACCGACTGTGACGTTGGAGTCAGGATCATTAATATTTATACCCCCCAAATTTGCATTTTCCAGTCCATGTTCTAGGCCAGGCAGTGTTAATGTGGACCTGCACAGCCGAATCATCAGAAGATCTGCAGGTATTGTGAAGAAGCAAGCAAGGACAATAGTGAAAATGGCAGATCATGGATATAAATGTTATGTCTGAGGCTGTGCTGTGGATTTGAGAACTTTTCATTCCCTTCCCACAAAACTGTCAACAGGCATGGTTGATGTTTACAACAGGATACCTCACCATTTTAATTCAAAGCTGTTAGTTTGCTCTTAACGGAGGCCGATCAGAACGAAACTCGATGGGCATGTTCGACTCGTGGCCCTAGAGGTCTGTAAGAATTTTGAAAAATCAGCCACTAGTTGACGCTAACAGGTTTTACGGCTATGTAATCACGTGATGCATATCATTTGATAGATCTCCTCATACTGAACAACTTTGCCTCAAGAACTACTGCTGTCAATCAATTTGTTCATTAAATACTTGCTATTATGTTAAAAACCTACTTTTGCGAACTAGTCCTAGGTTTTTCGCCCGATCGGAAATATACCAGTGCAGTACAATTCTCTGGAAGCTCTAGATTATTAATTATATAAAAAACTTTAACTTTACCCATTGGGTAGCCATAACAGGATCATTTAGAAAATGGGTATGGCAAAAAACACTCAAAAGCCTGTAAATCCTAAACAAAAACTCAGACAACTCACTAGACTGCCTTATGTGCTTAAAGACCCTAAATGCTTGAACCCCGCTAAATGCTGCTTGCAGCTTTAATTATTATTATTATTATTATTATTCTGCCGTAAAACGCATCGTGCAGCCCAAACCGTAAGGGCTAGAGCTTTGAAACTTTGCCATATGGTAGTACAAAAATCGAGGAGAGGTTATCAAATTATGACCCCGATTGGCCCATAGGTGGCGCTATAGCAACCAAAAGCGCGAAACTGCTCATAACTCCTAGACCGTAAGTCATAGACTCAAGTGTCTTATATCATTGGAAAGCTGGACGCCTGACGAACAAAACGTATATCTCCGATTTTATTTCCGCCATGATAGATTTTCCGCCATTTTGAATTTTGTCGAAAATCTACTTTTGCGAACTAGTCCCTGGTTTTTTGCCCGATCGGAACCAAACCAGTGCAGAATTGTTCTCTGGAGTCTGAATATCAATAATTATCAAAAAAAAGTTGAAATTTCGATTCACGGTCGCTAGGGGGTGCAAAATTAACGTTGTGGGAGGAGCCTATTTTACTAAAATGGCTATAACTCCAGAAGTAAAAGAGGTATTTTAACCAAACCTGGTACACATGTGTAAGACGTCAATATGAGGTCACGGTAAAAAAATCGCGGCGATTGGTCACATGGTGGCGCTATAACATGAAAAAAACATAAAACAGGCTATAACCACCTGACCGTTAGTCCGATTGACTTGAAAATTGGTATGCAGTGTCTTGGTCCAAGGTGCCATGTATGTCTATGAGGACATTGGTGTATCTCAAAAAACATGGCCGCCATCGGCCAATGAAGTTTGAGCACCTATTAGACAAGGTTAACGGAGGCCTATCGGAACGAAACTCGGTGGGCATGTTCGACTCATGGCCCTAGAGGTCTGTAAGAATTTTAAAAGAAATCGGCCACTAGTTGGCGCTAACGAGTTTTATGGCTCTGTAATCACGTGGTGTTACACTTATTGTCACAAAATGCATACCATTTGATAGATCTCCTCTTGTTGAACAACTTTGCCTCAAGAACCATTGCTGTCAATCAAACCGTTCATTAAATATTCGTAATTATGTTAAAAACCTACTTTTGCGAACTAGTCCTAGGTTTTTCGCCCGATCAGAACCAAACGAGTCTAGGACAATTCTATGGACTCTCAAGATCAATAATTATCAAAAAAAAAGTTGAACTTTTGCATTTTTCGCATGGGTATATTGGGTCATAAAGAAAATGGGCGTGGCAAAATGCACTCAAAAGCCTATAAATCCTAAACAAAAACTCAGAACTTCACGAAAATTGGTGAGCTTATGTGCCATAACATCATTAACAAGCATGCAAAATTTCATGGAGATCAGACTATAGATGGTGCTATAACTGTTAAAAAGCTTTAAAAAACACATATTTCCTATGGTAAATTGCCTGTATTGGCTGTAAATGGACTTTTCCATCTATTATTTCAGTGGTTAAAAGCTTTCTAAATAAATCTTAATGTCTTAAATGCTTATGTGCCTAAAGGCCTTAAATGCTTGAACCCCGATAAATGCTGCTTGCAGCTTTAATTATTATTATTTTTCTTCTGCCGTAAAACGCATCGTGCAGCCCAAACCGTAAGAGCTGGAACCTTGAAACTTTGCCAGATGGTAGTACAAAAATCGAGGAGAGGTTATCAAATTATGACCCCGATTGGCCCATAGGTGGCGCTATAGCAACCAAAAGCGCGAAACTGCTCAGAACTCCTAGACCGTATGTCGTAGACTCAAGTGTCTTATATCATTGGAAAGCTGGACGCTTGACGAACAAAACGTATATCTCCGATTTCATTTCCGCCATGATAGATTTTCCGCCATTTTGAATTTTGTCAAAAACCTACTTTTGCGAACTAGTCCCTGGTTTTTCGCCCGATCGGAACCAAACCAGTGCAGAAATGTTCTCTAGAAACTGAAGATCAATAATTATCGAAAAAAAGTCGAAATTTCGATTCACGGACGCTAAGGGGCGCCAAAACGTACGTTGTGGGAGGGGCCTATTTTACAAAAATGGCTATAACTCCAGAAGTAAATGAGGTATCTTCACCAAACTCGGTACACATATGTATGAGCTCAATATGAGGTAACAGTAAAAAAATCGCGGCGATTTGCCACATGGTGGCGCTATAATATGAAAAAAACATAAAACAGGCTTTAACCACCTGACCGTTAGTCCGATTGACTTGAAAATTGGTATGCCGTGTCTTGGTCCAAGGTGTCATGTATGTGTATGAGGACATTGGCGTATCTAAAAAAACATGGCCGCCATCGGCCAATGAAGTTTGAGCACCTATTAGACAAGGTTAACGGAGGCCGATCGGAACGAAACTCGGTGGGCATGTTCTACTCATGGCCCTAGAGGTCTGTAAGAGTTTTGAAAGAAATCGGCCACTAGTTGGCGCTAACGAGATTTATGGCTCTGTAATCACGTGGTGTTACACTTATTGTCACAAAATGGATACCATTTGATAGATCTCCTCTTGTTGAACAACTTTGCCTCAAGAACCATTGCTGTCAATCAAACCGTTCATTAAATATTCGTAATTATGTTAAAAACCTACTTTTGCGAACTAGTCCTAGGTTTTTCGCCCGATCGGAACCAAACCAGTCTAGGACAATTCTATGGACTCTCTAGGTCAATAATTATCAAAAAAAAGTTGAACTTTTGCATTTTTCGCATGGCTAACAGGGTCATTTAGAAAATGGGCGTGGTAAAATGCACTCAAAAGCCTATAAATCCTAAACGAAAACTCAGAACTTGGTGTCTTCTATCTTTTATCATATAATGTTCATATCATAATGTTCAAAACCAGTGCAGCACAATTCTCTGAACTCTCTAGATCAATAATTATCAGAAAAAAAGTTTAACTTCTTCAAAAGGTGATTTTATATGAATATAATGACATATTAAGCCAATAAGTGGTATTTTACTGCCCCCTGCTGTCATTTCATCATACTACTCCCTAATATTGTTATAAAATTCATATTTAGACTTTATAAAAATCATTATTTTAACATTTACAATCACATTTTGTCAAAACTCATCTATTGAGTATTACTATTGACAATTGTGTTACACTGAGATATGGAAATGGACGAAAGTAAATGAATGAAATGAAACGAAAGTATAACGGCATTTAAGCCACGCCCCCGAATACAAATTCATTCATAACTCGAAAACGGAAAGTCGTTGCGCGCTCAAATTTTGATGGTGAGGACCTCTCCGGGCTCTTGATCGAAACGTGTCGTCGCGGGCCTCGGGAGCGCGCCCCCCGCGCATCGCGAATCCGCGGGACCCCCGATTTTGAACGGCCATTACTCCCGACCCAGACCACCCCGAACATTGTGTGAGAGCTCGTTGGAAAGGGCGCGTCCTTGGCTAGCTTCGATTCAAATGTGGTGTTATTTGCCCTGGGCATTCCAGAGATAATAGCCCGAACAGATATGCCTTATAACAGTCATAACTCCCAGCCCCAATCGCCCAAAAACACCTTGATGGTCTCATTCAACAGGGCTCCTCAAGCACTATCTATGCTCTGAGTTTCAGAATTTTTCGCCTTTTGGTTCCTGAGATATAAGTAAAAAAACAAATTCCCATTCATTCATTCAAACACTTCAACTGTAAAATGTAAGCTATAATACCACTGTTGTCCACTAGAGGGAGCAGCAGGATTACGCATGATCTTTTAATTCGCTTCAGTATTGGGAAATAAACAAATGCTTTAAGAAGCAATCTTTTTTATTATGATGTTTTTTTTTTATTATGATATTTGTATATATTTTATTTTTTTATTATGATTATGAACGGTTTGATTGACATTAGTGATTCTTGAGGCAAAGTTGTTCAAGATGAGGAGATGAAGATATTTTCACAATATCACATCCTAAAAACATTGAAAACATATTTGTCTTTGTGTGTGTGTGTGTGTGTGTGTGTGTGTGTGTGTGTGTGTGTGTGTGTGTGTGTGTGTGTGTGTGTGTGTGTGTGTGTGTGTGTGTGTGTGTGTGTGGATGTGTTTGTGTCTGTGTGTGTGTCTGTGTGTGTAAGCATGCTTAATGGAAAGAACATGGAGAAACTGCTTTGTTTTACTGGTGGATAAAAAAGTCTTTCAAATGAAAGTGAGTCAATTAGTGGTCTTCTACTATGGAAGCAGGACATTCTACTTAATAAAATATTTTCATCTGTGCTTTTGCATTAGTTTTTGGACTATATAAAATTACTTGCATGAAAATCACCTATTATAACACAGTCATGTTTTGTCAAAGTTTATCACTTCATTTTTACTGAGTTCTCAGTTTGAACAATTCTGCCTCTAAGTAATTAATTTGAAATCTGAAAATGGTGTTATACAGAGGAGATTTGCAATTATCATTTTGTTACCTATCTTTTATTTTAAATATCTACATCTACAACAAAATGTGTGTGCATGTGTGTGTTCAAGCATGGTTAGTGTATTAAGTATTATTGTTTAAGTATTATTGTTTTCATTTACATTTTAACCACCAGAAGAAGAACACTCATTGGTTCATTCTGCTCACTAAAATATTATTTTTCATTTTTTTTTTGAAATTTTTCAATATTTTCCATTTGAAATATTGTTTAAACTTAATAAAATCATTAAAATAACATTTCAAATAATATTTCGTCTGTTTATAAATCCCACAGACTCACATTGGCTGCAATACTAATGTTTTTGTAAAACACAGACCTGATAGTCTAATCTGTGTGTATTGTGCATATATTATTGATATTATTACTATTGCAAATCATGTTATTGTAACTCATATCTTAATAGAATATTATTTGTAATTTTAATTCTTTATTTCTTAATTGTTTTTTTATGATTACTACAGATATTATCACCAAAGATATCAACTAAACCTTCACTTTTAGTATTGACACGCTGCACACACAGCACAATCACACACTCACTAATGCATTCAAATAAATGTAATCTTATTGTGCTACTTTATTTGTACATGATTAGAATGAACAGAAATCTAAGAATATTTTTCTTCTTTTGTTAAAGCCATTTCAGACTCCAAGTAAGCATTATATTACTAATCATCTATTTTAAAGGTGCCATACAATTGAAAACTGTATTTATCTTGGCATAGTTGAATGATAAGAGTTCTGGACATGGAACTGACATACCGTGAGCCTCAAACACCATTGTTTCCTCCTTCATGTGTAAATCTCTTGTTTGCAAAAGACCGCTGAAAAATGAGTGAATCCCACCATAACACCGACTGTGACGTTGGAGTCAGGATCATTAATATTTATACCCCCCAAATTTGCATTTTCCAGTCCATGTTCTAGGCCAGGCAGTGTTAATGTGGACCTGCACAGCCGAATCATCAGAAGATCTGCAGGTATTGTGAAGAAGCAAGCAAGGACAATAGTGAAAATGGCAGATCATGGATATAAATGTTATGTCTGAGGCTGTGCTGCGGATTTGAGAACTTTTCATTCCCTTCCCACAAAAGAGAACTGTCAACAGGCATGGTTGATGTTTACAACAGGATACCTCACCATTTTAATTCAAAGCTGTTAGTTTACTCTTAACGGAGGCCGATCAGAACGAAACTCGGTGGGCATGTTCGATTCGTGGCCCTAGAGGTCTGTAAGAATTTTGAAAAATCAGCCACTAGTTGACGCTAACAGGTTTTACGGCTATGTAATCACGTGATGCATATCATTTGATAGATCTCCTCATACTGAACAACTTTGCCTCAAGAACTACTACTGTCAATCAATTTGTTCATTAAATACTTGCGATTATGTTAAAAACCTACTTTTGCAAACTAGTCCTAGGTTTTCGCCCGATCGGAAATATACCAGTGCAGTACAATTCTCTGGAAGCTCTAGATTATTAATTATATAAAAAACTTTAACTTTACCCATTGGGTAGCCATAACAGGATCATTTAGAAAATGGGTATGGCAAAAAACACTCAAAAGCCTGTAAATCCTAAACAAAAACTCAGACAACTCACTAAACTGCCTTATGTGCTTAAAGACCCTAAATGCTTGAACCCCGCTAAATGCTGCTTGCAGCTTTAATTATTATTATTATTATTCCGCCGTAAAACGCATCGTGCAGCCCAAACCGTAAGAGCTGGAACTTTGAAACTTTGACAGATGGTAGTACAAAAATCGAGGAAAGGTTCAGAGATTATGACCCCGATTGGCCCATAGGTGGCGCTATAGCAACCAAAAGCGCGAAACTGTTCATAACTCCTAGACCGTATGTCGTAGACTCAAGTGTCTTATATCATAGGAAAGCTGGATGCCTGACGAACAAAACGTATATCTCCGATTTCATTTCCGCCATGATAAATTTTCCGCCATTTTGAATTTTGTCAAAAACCTACTTTTGCGAACTAGTCCCTGGTTTTTTGCCCGATTGGAACCAAACCAGTGCAGAAATGTTCTCTGGAGTCTGATTATCAATAATTATCGAAAAAAAGTGGAAATTTCGATTCACGGTCGCTAAGGGGCGCCAAAACGTACGTTGTGGGAGGGGCCTATTTTACTACAATGGCTATAACTCCCGATGTAAATGAGGTATCTTCACCAAACTTGGTACACATGTGTACGAGTTCAATCTGGGGTCACAGTAAAAAAATCGCGACGATTGGCCTCATGGTGGCGCTATAAAATGAAAAAAACATAAAACAGGCTATAACCACCTGACCGTTAGTCCGATTGACTTGAAAATTGGTATGCAGTGTCTTGGTCCAAGGTGCCATGTATGTGTATGAGGACATTGGCGTATCTCAAAAAACATGGCCGCCATCGGCCAATGAAGTTTGAGCACCTATTAGACAAGGTTAACGGAGGCCGATCGGAACGAAACTCAATGGGCATGTTCGGCTCATGGCCCTAGAGGTCTGTAAGAATTTTGAAAGAAATCGGCCACTAGTTGGCGCTAATGAGTTTTATGGCTCTGTAATCACGTGGTGTTACACTTATCATCACAAAATGCATATCATTTGATAGATCTGCTTATGCTGAACAACTTTGCCTCTAGAACCATTGCTGTCAATCAAACAGTTTATTAATTATTCACGAATATGTTAAAAACCTACTTTTGCGAACTAGTCCCTGGTTTTTTGCCCGATCGGAACCAAACGAGTCTAGGACAATTCTCTGGACTCTCTAGATCAATAATTATCAAAAAAAGTTGAACTTTTGCATTTGGATGGCTGTAATAGGGTAATTTATAAAATGGGCGTGTCAAAATACATTAAAAAGCCTATAAATCCTAAATAAAAACTCAGAACTTCACAAAAATTGGTCAGCATATGTGACATAACATCATTAACAAGCATGAAAAATTCTATGGAGATCGGACGATAGGTGGCGCTATAACTGTTAAAAAGCTTTAAAATCATATATTTCCTATGGTAAACTGCCTGTATTGGCTGTAAATGGTCTTTTCCATCTCTGATCATATAATTTTCATATCATAATGTTCAAAACTAGTGCAATACAATTCTCTGGACTCACTAGATCAATAATTGTCAGAAAAAGTTGAACTACTTCATTTGGATAGCTATAATAGGTTCACTTCAAAATCTGGCCTTTACCAAGTGTCCCCGAAAGCCTATATCTCTTTAATCAATGCTCAGACCTTCTTAAAAACAAGTCAGAACGTGTGAAATATCACCCTGAACAAGCATGAAAATTTTCAGACAGATCGGACAAAATTTGCCTCTATAACAGTTAAAAAGGTGAAAATGATATGAATTAATGGCATGTTAAGCCAATAAGTGGTATTTTACTGCCCCCTGCTGTTTAAAATAATCATTTTCTCATATTGGTATTGGTATCAGCCATGGTAAATCATGATAAATGATGGTGTGTGTGTGTGTGTGTGTGTGTGTGTGTGTGTGTGTGTGTGGTACAAATATAACAAAGGTTTTATTTTCCAACATGAAAACAAACATAACAGAGTGCTAGTGCACAAACAATAACCGACAATGATAATGGATGAGAGGGGAACTTAAATACACAGATCAAGACAAGGACAACAGGTGACGGTTATGATGATGAGGAGCAGGTGATGATGAGGAGGGTGATGAGGAGCAGGTGCAGGTGATGACGACAGATGGTGAATGTGATGAAGACAGAAGGTGAATGTGATGAAGGTGAATGTGACACCAATATCACTGAAACATTTGTGTGTGTGTGTGTGTGTGTAGCATTATTGTGTGTAGCATATGTAGCAAGTATGCATTATTGAGTTAACATGGAAACACTGGTTTGCTTTAGTGCAGAAAACTGGTCAAAATCATGAGGTTTAAAGTGAAAGTGAGCCAATAAGTGGTCTTCTACTGCCCTCTGCTGGCCATTCTACTTATTAATTAAATTTTTCCACATGTGCTTGCATTTATACTTGAATACACACTAAAAATAACTTATATAGCAATAACTATTATAACACAATCATATTTTGTCAGTGTTAATCACTTTATTTGCACTGACACTTCAAATAATTGCTAGTAATGTGGTAAATCATGGTTAACTATGCTGTGTGTGTGTGTGTGTGTGTGTGTGCAGTAGCGCGGGAAGGGGGGTGCTGCGGGGGCTACAGCCCCCTCGTCATAGCATCAGCACCCCCTGATGGGGGGCTGTGGACTAACATAACATTGTACTTTAAAAACGTGAAATAAAAATAAATAAATTGACAGCGTTAACTAACTCTCTTATGCCTAATGTAGTGAGTGTTCAAGCTACGGAGAAAATGAAATAAAGTTTGAATTTGTCATGCTTTGTTCCGATCAGAGCACGTGAGCGGAGAGCGCATTTCTGAATATTCCGCTCCGCTCGCACATTCCGCTCAGGGTCGCTCGCTCAACACAGAATGGCCTGCTGGTACCAAAATATGTGGAACAAGGGCTGCCTCCGGATGGACAAATCGCCCCTTTATATTAATTTTATAACTTAAATAGGCTATACAGGATAATGAGCGTGTGGTTACATAATATAGCCGCACTCAAGCGCACGACCGCATGCATAAAGCTTGCCGCAAAGAACTGGCAAAAGTACGAATGTGTCAAAAATAGCAAGGAGACATTTAATTGTTTATTAATAAACTGGTGTTTTCTGTGACGCTGCAAAGATGTTGACAACGTGGACTCGCCATGAACGCCAGAGAGAAATGCATGTGAAATGCACATTTCTTATGGATTAGCCTATATAATAAGAGGGTAGCCTATTTTTTTTTTTTCGTTTTGAATAGGTTTGTTTAAAAGTAGACATTTCAAGCTTTTTATAATAGATAACCCATATTTCTCAAATCTGTGATGCACAAGCTGAGTTTCGGCGCCCTTTGGTTCACGTGCAATGCAAGTGATCGTGCCGGCGTCTTATTACATTGTCTGATATTTGTTTCCTATTATTAAATACAGGCAATTGGTTGATAAAACATTGATCAAAATTAAGATACAATTTATACAAAACGAAAATCTTTTAAAAATAGTCTTTCTACAAAACTAAACTCAATTAAGTGGTCAAAATCATGTCTTACCCACTCAATGGAGACCATCATTATCTTTCTCATGCTGCATATGCTCACTTTCATAATCAACATTTATTAAATAAAAAAAATAACATTAATATTTAAACATAAATATGAAACTAAAAATGTTTTAATTTAATGGCTAAAACACAGGCTATACAGTACAAAGAAATTTCATGTCTTGTCGTCAGCCACAACATAATGACGTCACATATTTTCCAACCCAGCACTCAGCCCCCCCGCATGAAACCGCTTCCAGCGCGCCTGTGTGTGTGTGTGTGTGTGTGTGTGTGTGTGTGTGTGTGTGTGTGTGTAAGCATGCATTGAGTTAACATGGATAAACTGGTTTGCTTTAGTGCAGAAAACTGGTTTAAAGTGAAAGTGAGCCAATAAGTGGTCTTCTACTGCCCTCTGCTGGCCATTCTACTTATTAATGAAATATTTCAACATGTGCTTGCATTCATACTTGAATACACACTAAAAAAATCACTTATATAGCAATAACTATTATAACACAATCATATTTTGTCAGTGTTAATCACTTTATTTGCACTGACACTTCAAATAATTGCTAGTAATGTGATAAATCAGGCTAGAAACATGGTAAATCAAAGTAAATAATACTAGATTGTCGTTTATCTCCTGGTAAATAATACTAGAACATGGTATATCATGGTAAATCATGGTTAACTATGCTGTGTGTGTGTGTGTGTGTGTGTGTGTGTGTGTGTGTGTGTGTGTGTGTGTGTGTGTGTGTGTGTGTGTGTGTGTAAGCATGCATTGAGTTAACATGGAAAAACTGGTTTGCTTTAGTGCAGAAAACTGGTTTAAAGTGAAAGTGAGCCAATAAGTGGTCTTCTAGTGCCCTCTGCTGGCCATTCTACTTAATAATGAAATATTTTACATGTGCTTTTGCATTCATACTTGGACACACACTAAAAATCACGTATATAACTAACTATTATAACACAATAATATTTTGTCAGTGTTCATCACCTCATTTGCACTGACACTTCACATAATTGCTAGTAATGTGGTTAATCATGCTAGAAACATTGTAAATCATAGTAAATAATACTGAAATGAGGTGTATCAAGGTAAATCATGCTAGAATCCTAATAAATCATTCTGGAACATGGTATATGATAGTAAATCATGCTAGAATCATATTAAATAATTCTAGAATGTGGCAAATCGTTGTGGGAGGAGCCTATTTTACTCAAATGGCTATAACTCAAGAAGTAAATGAGATATCTTCACCAAACTCAGTACACATGTGTATGGGTTCAATTTGAGGTCACAGTAAACAATTTTATGGAGATCGGACCATAGGTGGCGCTATAACTGTTAAAAAGCTTTAAAACAATATATATCCCATGGCAAATTGCCTGTATTGGCTGTAAATGGTCTTTTCCATCTATTATGTCAGTGGTTACATGCTTGCTAAATAAATCTTAATAACTTTTGATGCTTTTGTGCTTAAATGCCTTAAAGGCCTTAACTGCTTGAACCCCGATAAATGCTGCTTGCAGCTTTAATTAGGGGTTCAAGCACGAAGTGCTGAAACCCTATTGTAATTGTGCTGATTTTTATTATTATTATTATTATTATTATTCTGCCGTAAAACGCATCGTGCAGCCCAAACCGTAAGAGCTGGAACTTTGAAACTTTGACAGATGGTAGTACAAAAATCGAGGAAAGGTTCAGAGATTATGACCCCGATTGGCCCATAGGTGGCGCTATAACAACCAAAAGCGCGAAACTGCTCATAACTCCTAGACCGTATGGCGTAGACTCAAGTGTCTTATATCATTGGAAAGCTGGATGCCTGACGAACAAAACGTATATCTCCGATTTTATTTCCGCCATGATAGATTTTCCGCCATTTTGAATTTTGTCAAAAATCTACTTTTGCGAACTAGTCCCTGGTTTTTTGCCCGATTGGAACCAAACTAGTGCAGAAATGTTCTCTGGAGACTGAATATCAATAATTATCGAAAAAAAGTGGAAATTTCGATTCACGGTCGCTAAGGGGCGCCAAAACGTACGTTGTGGGAGGGGCCTATTTTACTAAAATGGCTATAACTCCCGATGTAAATGAGGTATCTTCACCAAACTTGGTACACATGTGTATGAGCTTACTCTGGGGTCACAGTAAAAAAATCGCGACGATTGGCCTCATGGTGGCGCTATAAAATGAAAAAAACATAAAACAGGCTATAACCACCTGACCGTTAGTCCGATTGACTTGAAAATTGGTATGCAGTGTCTTGGTCCAAGGTGCCATGTATGTGTATGAGGACATTGGCGTATCTCAAAAAACATGGCCGCCATCGGCCAACGAAGTTTGAGCACCTATTAGACAAGGTTAACGGAGGCCGATCGGAACGAAACTCAATGGGCATGTTCGGCTCATGGCCCTAAAGGTCTGTAAGAATTTTGAAAGAAATCGGCCACTAGTTGGCGCTAACGAGTTTTACGGCTCTGTAATCACGTGGTGTTACAAATATCCACACAATATGCATATCATTTGATAGATCTCCTCATCCTGAACAACTTTGCCTCAAGAACCATTGCTGTCAATCAAACTGTTCATTAATTATTCATTAATATGTTAAAAACCTACTTTTGCGAACTAGTCCTAGGTTTTTTGCCCGATCGGAACCAGACCAGTGTAGGACAATTCTCTGGACTCTCTAGATCAATAATTATCAAAAAAAAGTTGAACTTTTGCATTTGGATGGCTGTAATAGGGTCATTTATAAAACGGGCGTGTCAAAATACATTAAAAAGCCTATAAATCCTAAATAAAAACTCAGAACTTCACAAAAATTGGTCAGCATATGTGACATAACATCATTAACAAGCATGAAAAATTCTATGGAGATCGGACGATAGTTGGCGCTATAACTGTTAAAACGCTTTAAAACCATATATTTCCTATGGTAAATTGCCTGTATTTGCTGTAAATGATGTCTTCTATCTTTTATCATATAATGTTCATATCATAATGTTCAAAACCAGTGCAGCACAATTCTCTGAACTCTCTAGATCAATAATTATCAGAAAAAAAGTTTAACTTCTTCAAAAGGTGATTTTATATGAATATAATGACATATTAAGCCAATAAGTGGTATTTTACTGCCCCCTGCTGTCATTTCATCATACTACTCCCTAATATTGTTATAAAATTCATATTTAGACTTTTTAAAATCATTATTTTAACATTTACAATCACATTTTGTCAAAACTCATCTATTGAGTATTACTATTGACAATTGTGTTACACTGAGATATGGAAATGGACGAAAGTAAATGAATGAAATGAAACGAAAGTATAACGGCATTTAAGCCACGCCCCCGAATACAAATCCATTCATAACTCGAAAACGGAAAGTCGTTGCGCGCTCAAATTTTGATGGTGAGGACCTCTCCGGGCTCTTGATCGAAACGTGTCGTCGCGGGCCTCGGGAGCGCGCCCCCCGCGCATCGCGAATCCGCGGGACCCCCGATTTTGAACGGCCATTACTCCCGACCCAGACCACCCCGAACATTGTGTGAGAGCTCGTTGGAAAGGGCGCGTCCTTGGCTAGCTTCGATTCAAATGTGGTGTTATTTGCCCTGGGCATTCCAGAGATAATAGCCCGAACAGATATGCCTTATAACAGTCATAACTCCCAGCCCCAATCGCCCAAAAACACATTGATGGTCTCATTCAACAGGGCTCCTCAAGCACTATCTATGCTCTGAGTTTCAGAATTTTTCGCCTTTTGGTTCCTGAGATATAAGTAAAAAAACAAATTCCCATTCATTCAAACACTTCAACTGTAAAATGTAAGCTATAATACCACTGTTGTCCACTAGAGGGAGCAGCAGGATTACGCATGATCTTTTAATTCGCTTCAGTATTGGAAATAAACAAATGCTTTAAGAAGCAATCTTTTTTATTATGATGTTTTTTTTATTATTATGATATTTGTATATATTTTATTTTTTTTTATTATGATTATGAACGGTTTGATTGACATTAGTGATTCTTGAGGCAAAGTTGTTCAAGATGAGGAGATGAAGATATTTTCACAATATCACATCCTAAAAACATTGAAAACATATTTGTCTTTGTGTGTGTGTGTGTGTGTGTGTGTGTGTGTGTGTGTGTGTGTGTGTGTGTGTGTGTGTGTGTGTGTGTGTGTGGGTTTGTGTGTGTGTCTGTGTGTGTGTAAGCATGCTTAATGGAAAGAACATGAAGAAACTGCTTTGTTTTACTGGTGGATAAAAAAGTATTTCAAATGAAAGTGAGTCAATTAGTGGTCTTCTACTGCCCTCTGCAGGACATTCTACTTAATAAAATATTTTCATCTGTGCTTTTGCATTAGTTTTTGGACTATATCAAATTACTTGCATGAAAATCACCTATTATAACACAGTCATGTTTTGTCAAAGTTTATCACTTCATTTTTACTGAGCTCTCAGTTTGAACAATTCTGCCTCTCAGTGATTAATTTGAAATCTGAAAATGGTGTTATACAGAGGAGATTTGCAATTATCATTTTGTTACCTATCTTTTATTTTAAATATCTCCATCTACAACAAAATGTGTGTGCATGTGTGTGTTCAAGCATGGTTAGTGTATTAAGTATTATTGTTTAAGTATTATTGTTTTCATTTACATTTTAACCACCAGAAGAAGAACACTCATTGGTTCATTCTGCTCACTAAAATATTATTTTTAATTTTTTTTTCCATTTGAAATATTGTTTAAACTTAATAAAATCATTAAAATAACATTTCAAATCATATTTTGTCTGTTTATAAATCCCACAGACTCACATTGGCTGCAATACTAATGTTTTTGTAAAACACAGACCTGATAGTCTAATCTGTGTGTATTGTGCATATATTATTGATATTATTACTATTGCAAATCATGTTATTGTAACTCATATCTTAATAGAATATTATTTGTAATTTTAATTCTTTATTTCTTAAGTGTTTTTTTTTATGATTACTACAGATATTATCACCAAAGATATCAACTACACCTTCACTTTTAGTATTGACACGCTGCACACACAGCACAATCACACACTCACTAATGCATTCAAATAAATGTAATCTTACTGTGCTACTTTATTTGTACATGATTAGAATGAACAGAAATCTAAGACTATTTTTCTTCTTTTGTTAAAGCCATTTCAGACTCCAAGTAAGCATTATATTACTAATCATCTATTTTACAGGTGCCATACAATTGAAAACTGTATTTATCTTGGCATAGTTGAATGATAAGAGTTCTGGACATGGAACTGACATACCGTGAGCCTCAAACACCATTGTTTCCTCCTTCTTGTGTAAATCTCCTGTTTGCAAAAGACCGCTGAAAAATGAGTGAATCCCACCATAACACCGACTGTGACGTTGGAGTCAGGATCATTAATATTTATACCCCCCAAATTTGCATTTTCCAGTCCATGTTCTAGGCCAGGCAGTGTTAATGTGGACCTGCACAGCCGAATCATCAGAAGATCTGCAGGTATTGTGAAGAAGCAAGCAAGGACAATAGTGAAAATGGCAGATCATGGATATAAATGTTATGTCTGAGGCTGTGCTGTGGATTTGAGAACTTTTCATTCCCTTCCCACAAAACTGTCAACAGGCATGGTTGATGTTTACAACAGGATACCTCACCATTTTAATTCAAAGCTGTTAGTTTGCTCTTAACGGAGGCCGATCAGAACGAAACTCGATGGGCATGTTCGACTCGTGGCCCTAGAGGTCTGTAAGAATTTTGAAAAATCAGCCACTAGTTGACGCTAACAGGTTTTACGGCTATGTAATCACGTGATGCATATCATTTGATAGATCTCCTCATACTGAACAACTTTGCCTCAAGAACTACTGCTGTCAATCAATTTGTTCATTAAATACTTGCTATTATGTTAAAAACCTACTTTTGCGAACTAGTCCTAGGTTTTTCGCCCGATCGGAAATATACCAGTGCAGTACAATTCTCTGGAAGCTCTAGATTATTAATTATATAAAAAACTTTAACTTTACCCATTGGGTAGCCATAACAGGATCATTTAGAAAATGGGTATGGCAAAAAACACTCAAAAGCCTGTAAATCCTAAACAAAAACTCAGACAACTCACTAGACTGCCTTATGTGCTTAAAGACCCTAAATGCTTGAACCCCGCTAAATGCTGCTTGCAGCTTTAATTATTATTATTATTATTATTATTCCGCCGTAAAACGCATCGTGCAGCCCAAACCGTAAGAGCTGGAACTTTGAAACTTTGACAGATGGTAGTACAAAAATCGAGGAAAGGTTCAGAGATTATGACCCCGATTGGCCCATAGGTGGCGCTATAACAACCAAAAGCGCGAAACTGCTCATAACTCCTAGACCGTATGTCGTAGACTCAAGTGTCTTATATCATTGGAAAGCTGGACGCCTGACGAACAAAACGTATATCTCCGATTTCATTTCCGCCATGATAGATTTTCCGCCATTTTGAATTTTGTCAAAAATCTACTTTTGCGAACTAGTCCCTGGTTTTTTGCCCGATTGGAACCAAACTAGTGCAGAAATGTTCTCTGGAGACTGAATATCAATAATTATCGAAAAAAAGTGGAAATTTCGATTCACGGTCGCTAAGGGGCGCCAAAACGTACGTTGTGGGAGGGGCCTATTTTACTAAAATGGCTATAACTCCCGATGTAAATGAGGTATCTTCACCAAACTTGGTACACATGTGTATGAGCTTACTCTGGGGTCACAGTAAAAAAATCGCGACGATTGGCCTCATGGTGGCGCTATAAAATGAAAAAAACATAAAACAGGCTATAACCACCTGACCGTTAGTCCGATTGACTTGAAAATTGGTATGCAGTGTCTTGGTCCAAGGTGCCATGTATGTGTATGAGGACATTGGCGTATCTCAAAAAACATGGCCGCCATCGGCCAACGAAGTTTGAGCACCTATTAGACAAGGTTAACGGAGGCCGATCGGAACGAAACTCAATGGGCATGTTCGGCTCATGGCCCTAAAGGTCTGTAAGAATTTTGAAAGAAATCGGCCACTAGTTGGCGCTAACGAGTTTTACGGCTCTGTAATCACGTGGTGTTACAAATATCCACACAATATGCATATCATTTGATAGATCTCCTCATCCTGAACAACTTTGCCTCAAGAACCATTGCTGTCAATCAAACTGTTCATTAATTATTCATTAATATGTTAAAAACCTACTTTTGCGAACTAGTCCTAGGTTTTTTGCCCGATCGGAACCAGACCAGTCTAGGACAATTCTCTGGACTCTCTAGATCAATAATTATCAAAAAAAAGTTGAACTTTTGCATTTGGATGGCTGTAATAGGGTAATTTATAAAATGGGCGTGTCAAAATACATTAAAAAGCCTATAAATCCTAAATAAAAACTCAGAACTTCACAAAAATTGGTCAGCATATGTGACATAACATCATTAACAAGCATGAAAAATTCTATGGAGATCGGACGATAGGTGGCGCTATAACTGTTAAAAAGCTTTAAAATCATATATTTCCTATGGTAAACTGCCTGTATTGGCTGTAAATGGTCTTTTCCATCTCTGATCATATAATTTTCATATCATAATGTTCAAAACTAGTGCAATACAATTCTCTGGACTCACTAGATCAATAATTGTCAGAAAAAGTTGAACTACTTCATTTGGATAGCTATAATAGGTTCACTTCAAAATCTGGCCTTTACCAAGTGTCCCCGAAAGCCTATATCTCTTTAATCAATGCTCAGACCTTCTTAAAAACAAGTCAGAACGTGTGAAATATCACCCTGAACAAGCATGAAAATTTTCAGACAGATCGGACAAAATTTGCCTCTATAACAGTTAAAAAGGTGAAAATGATATGAATTAATGGCATGTTAAGCCAATAAGTGGTATTTTACTGCCCCCTGCTGTTTAAAATAGTCATTTTCTCATATTGGTATTGGTATCAGCCATGGTAAATCATGATAAATGATGGTGTGTGTGTGTGTGTGTGTGTGTGTGTGTGGTACAAATATAACAAAGGTTTTATTTTCCAACATGAAAACAAACATAACAGAGTGCTAGTGCACAAACAATAACCGACAATGATAATGGATGAGAGGGGAACTTAAATACACAGATCATGACAAGGACAACAGGTGACGGTTATGATGATGAGGAGCAGGTGATGATGAGGAGGGTGATGAGGAGCAGGTGCAGGTGATGACGACAGATGGTGAATGTGATGAAGACAGAAGGTGAATGTGATGAAGGTGAATGTGACACCAATATCACTGAAACATTTGTGTGTGTGTGTGTGTGTGTGTGTGTGTGTGTGTGTGTGTGTGTGTGTGTGTGTGTGTGTGTGTGTGTGTGTGTGTGTGTGTGTGTGTGAGCATTATTGTGTGTAGCATATGTAGCAAGTATGCATTATTGAGTTAACATGGAAACACTGGTTTGCTTTAGTGCAGAAAACTGGTCAAAATCATGAGGTTTAAAGTGAAAGTGAGCCAATAAGTGGTCTTCTACTGCCCTCTGCTGGCCATTCTACTTATTAATTAAATTTTTCCACATGTGCTTGCATTTATACTTGAATACACACTAAAAAAATCACTTATATAGCAATAACTATTATAACACAATCATATTTTGTCAGTGTTAATCACTTTATTTGCACTGACACTTCAAATAATTGCTAGTAATGTGATAAATCAGGCTAGAAACATGGTAAATCAAAGTAAATAATACTAGATTGTCGTTTATCTCCTGGTAAATAATACTAGAACGTGGTATATCATGGTAAATCATGATTAACTATGCTGTGTGTGTGTGTGTGTGTGTGTGTGTGTGTGTGTGTGTGTGTGTGTGTGTGTAAGCATGCATTGAGTTAACATGGAAAAACTGGTTTGCTTTAGTGCAGAAAACTGGTTTAAAGTGAAAGTGAGCCAATAAGTGGTCTTCTAGTGCCCTCTGCTGGCCATTCTACTTAATAATGAAATATTTTACATGTGCTTTTGCATTCATACTTGGACACACACTAAAAATCACGTATATAACTAACTATTATAACACAATAATATTTTGTCAGTGTTCATCACCTCATTTGCACTGACACTTCACATAATTGCTAGTAATGTGGTTAATCATGCTAGAAACATTGTAAATCATAGTAAATAATACTGAAATGAGGTGTATCAAGGTAAATCATGCTAGAATCCTAATAAATCATTCTGGAACATGGTATATGATAGTAAATCATGCTAGAATCATATTAAATAATTCTAGAATGTGGCAAATCGTTGTGGGAGGAGCCTATTTTACTCAAATGGCTATAACTCAAGAAGTAAATGAGATATCTTCACCAAACTCAGTACACATGTGTATGGGTTCAATTTGAGGTCACAGTAAACAATTTTATGGAGATCGGACCATAGGTGGCGCTATAACTGTTAAAAAGCTTTAAAACCATATATATCCCATGGCAATTTGCCTGTATTGGCTGTAAATGGTCTTTTCCATCTATTATGTCTGTGGTTACATGCTTGCTAAATAAATCTTAATGACTTTTGATGCTTTTGTGCTTAAATGCCTTAAAGGCCTTAACTGCTTGAACCCCGATAAATGCTGCTTGCAGCTTTAATTAGGGGTTCAAGCACGAAGTGCTGAAACCCTATTGTAATTGTGCTGATTTTTATTATTAGGGGTTCAAGCACGAAGTGCTGAAACCCTATTGTAATTGTACTGATTTTTATTATTATTATTATTATTATTATTATTATTCTGCCGTAAAACGCATCGTGCAGCCCAAACCGTAAGGGCTAGAGCATTGAAACTTTGCCAGATGGTAGTACAAAAATCGAGGAGAGGTTCAGAGATTATGACCCCGATTGGCCCATAGGTGGCGCTATAGCAACCAAAAGCGCGAAACTGCTCATAACTCCTAGACCGTATGTCGCAGACTCAAGTGTCTTATATCATTGGAAAGCTGGACGCCTGACGAACAAAACGTATATCTCCGATTTGATTTCCGTCATGATAGATTTTCCGCCATTTTGAATTTTGTCGAAAATCTACTTTTGCGAACTAGTCCCTGGTTTTTTGCCCGATCGGAGCCAAACCAGTGCAGAAATGTTCTCTGGAGTCTGAAGATCAATAATTATCGAAAAAATGTTGAAATTTCGATTCATGGACGCTAGGGGGCGCAAAATAATCGTTGTGGGAGGAGCCTATTTTACTAAAATGGCTATAACTTAAAAAGTAAATAAGATAGCTTCACCAAACTCGGTACACATGTGTATGGGTTCATTCTGGGGTCACAGTAAAAAAATCGCGACGATTGAACACTAGGTGGCGCTATAACATGAAAAAAACATGAAAAGGGCTATAACCACCTGACCGTTAGTCCGATTGACTTGAAAATTGGTATGCAGTGTCTTGGTCCAAGGTGCCATGTATGTCTATGAGGACATTGGCGTATCTCAAAAAACATGGCCGCCATTGGCCAATGAAGTTGAGCACCTATTAGACAAGGTTAACGGAGGCCGATCGGAACGAAACTCGATGGGCATGTTCGACTCATGGCCCTAGAGGTCTGTAAGAATTTTGAAAGAAATCGGCCACTAGTTGGCGCTAACGAGTTTTATGGCTCTGTAATCACGTGGTGTTACACTTATCGTCACAAAAAGCATATCATTTGATATATCTGCTCATGCTGAACAACTTTGCCTCAAGAACCATTTCTGTCAATCAAACCGTTCATTAAATATTCATGAATATGTCTAAAACCTACTTTTGCGAACTAGTCCTAGGTTTTTTGCCCGATCGGAACCAGACCAGTCTAGGACAATTCTCTGGACTCTCTAGATCAATAATTATCAAAAAAAAGTTGTACTTTTGCATTTGGATGGCTGTAATAGGGTAATTTATAAAATGGGCGTGTCAAAATACATTAAAAAGCCTATAAATCCTAAATAAAAACTCAGAACTTCACAAAAATTGGTCAGCATATGTGACATAACATCATTAACAAGCATGAAAAATTCTATGGAGATCGGACGATAGGTGGCGCTATAACTGTTAAAAAGCTTTAAAATCATATATTTCCTATGGTAAACTGCCTGTATTGGCTGTAAATGGTCTTTTCCATCTCTGATCATATAATTTTCATATCATAATGTTAAAAAACTAGTGCAATACAATTCTCTGGACTCACTAGATCAATAATTGTCAGAAAGTTGAACTACTTCATTTGGATAGCTATAATAGGTTCACTTCAAAATCTGGCCTTTACCAAGTGTCCCCAAAAGCCTATATCTCTTTAATCAATGCTCAGACCTTCTTAAAAACAAGTCAGAACGTGTGAAATATCACCCTGAACAAGCATGAAAATTTTCAGACAGATCGGACAAAATTTGCCTCTATAACAGTTAAAAAGGTGAAAATGATATGAATTAATGGCATGTTAAGCCAATAAGTGGTATTTTACTGCCCCCTGCTGTTTAAAATAGTCATTTTCTCATATTGGTATTGGTATCAGCCATGGTAAATCATGATAAATGATGGTGTGTGTGTGTGTGTGTGTGTGTGTGTGTGTGTGTGTGTGTGTGTGTGTGTGGTACAAATATAACAAAGGTTTTATTTTCCAACATGAAAACAAACATAACAGAGTGCTAGTGCACAAACAATAACCGACAATGATAATGGATGAGAGGGGAACTTAAATACACAGATCAAGACAAGGACAACAGGTGACGGTTATGATGATGAGGAGCAGGTGATGATGAGGAGGGTGATGAGGAGCAGGTGCAGGTGATGACGACAGATGGTGAATGTGATGAAGACAGAAGGTGAATGTGATGAAGGTGAATGTGACACCAATATCACTGAAACATTTGTGTGTGTGTGTGTGTGTGTGTGTGTGTGTGTGTGTGTGTGTGTGTGTGTGTGTGTGTGTGTGTGTGTGTGTGTGTGTGTGTGTGTGTGTGTGTGTGTGTAGCATTATTGTGTGTAGCATATGTAGCAAGTATGCATTATTGAGTTAACATGGAAACACTGGTTTGCTTTAGTGCAGAAAACTGGTCAAAATCATGAGGTTTAAAGTGAAAGTGAGCCAATAAGTGGTCTTCTACTGCCCTCTGCTGGCCATTCTACTTATTAATTAAATTTTTCCACATGTGCTTGCATTTATACTTGAATACACACTAAAAATCACTTATATAGCAATAACTATTATAACACAATCATATTTTGTCAGTGTTAATCACTTTATTTGCACTGACACTTCAAATAATTGCTAGTAATGTGGTAAATCATGGTAAATCATGGTTAACTATGCTGTGTGTGTGTGTGTGTGTGTGTGTGTGTGTGTGTGTGTGTGTGTGTGTGTGTGTGTGTGTGTGTGTGTGTGTGTGTGTGTGTGTGTGTGTGTGTGTGTGTGTGTGTGTAAGCATGCATTGAGTTAACATGGATAAACTGGTTTGCTTTAGTGCAGAAAACTGGTTTAAAGTGAAAGTGAGCCAATAAGTGGTCTTCTACTGCCCTCTGCTGGCCATTCTACTTATTAATGAAATATTTCAACATGTGCTTGCATTCATACTTGAATACACACTAAAAAAAATCAATTATATAGCAATAACTATTATAACACAATCATATTTTGTCAGTGTTAATCACTTTATTTGCACTGACACTTCAAATAATTGCTAGTAATGTGATAAATCAGGCTAGAAACATGGTAAATCAAAGTAAATAATACTAGATTGTCGTTTATCTCCTGGTAAATAATACTACAACGTGGTATATCATGGTAAATCATGGTTAACTATGCTGTGTGTGTATGTGTGTGTGTGTGTGTGTGTGTATGTGTGTGTGTGTGTGTGTGTGTGTGTGTGTGTGTGTGTGTGTGTGTGTGTGTGTGTGTGTGTGTGTGTAAGCATGCATTGAGTTAACATGGAAAAACTGGTTTGCTTTAGTGCAGAAAACTGGTTTAAAGTGAAAGTGAGCCAATAAGTGGTCTTCTAGTGCCCTCTGCTGGCCATTCTACTTAATAATGAAATATTTTACATGTGCTTTTGCATTCATACTTGGACACACACTAAAAATCACGTATATAACTAACTATTATAACACAATAATATTTTGTCAGTGTTCATCACCTCATTTGCACTGACACTTCACATAATTGCTAGTAATGTGGTTAATCATGCTAGAAACATTGTAAATCATAGTAAATAATACTGAAATGAGGTGTATCAAGGTAAATCATGCTAGAATCCTAATAAATCATTCTGGAACATGGTATATGATAGTAAATCATGCTAGAATCATATTAAATAATTCTAGAATGTGGCAAATCGTCGTGGGAGGTGCCTATTTTACTCAAATGGCTATAACTCAAGAAGTAAATGAGATATCTTCACCAAACTCAGTACACATGTGTATGGGTTCAATTTGAGGTCACAGTAAACAATTTTATGGAGATCGGACCATAGGTGGCGCTATAACTGTTAAAAAGCTTTAAAACCATATATATCCCATGGCAAATTGCCTGTATTGGCTGTAAATGGTCTTTTCCATCTATTATGTCAGTGGTTACATGCTTGCTAAATGAATCTTAATAACTTTTGATGCTTTTGTGCTTAAATGCCTTAAAGGCCTTAACTGCTTGAACCCCGATAAATGCTGCTTGCAGCTTTAATTATTATTATTATTATTATTATTCTGCCGTAAAACGCATCGTGCAGCCCAAACCGTAAGAGCTGGAACTTTGAAACTTTGACAGATGGTAGTACAAAAATCGAGGAAAGGTTCAGAGATTATGACCCCGATTGGCCCATAGGTGGCGCTATAACAACCAAAAGCGCGAAACTGCTCATAACTCCTAGACCGTATGTCGTAGACTCAAGTGTCTTATATCATTGGAAAGCTGGACGCCTGACGAACAAAACGTATATCTCCGATTTCATTTCCGCCATGATAGATTTTCCGCCATTTTGAATTTTGTCAAAAATCTACTTTTGCGAACTAGTCCCTGGTTTTTTGCCCGATTGGAACCAAACTAGTGCAGAAATGTTCTCTGGAGACTGAATATCAATAATTATCGAAAAAAAGTGGAAATTTCGATTCACGGTCGCTAAGGGGCGCCAAAACGTACGTTGTGGGAGGGGCCTATTTTACTAAAATGGCTATAACTCCCGATGTAAATGAGGTATCTTCACCAAACTTGGTACACATGTGTATGAGCTTACTCTGGGGTCACAGTAAAAAAATCGCGACGATTGGCCTCATGGTGGCGCTATAAAATGAATAAAACATAAAACAGGCTATAACCACCTGACCGTTAGTCCGATTGACTTGAAAATTGGTATGCAGTGTCTTGGTCCAAGGTGCCATGTATGTGTTTGAGGACATTGGCGTATCTCAAAAAACATGGCCGCCATCGGCCAACGAAGTTTGAGCACCTATTAGACAAGGTTAACGGAGGCCGATCGGAACGAAACTCAATGGGCATGTTCGGCTCATGGCCCTAAAGGTCTGTAAGAATTTTGAAAGAAATCGGCCACTAGTTGGCGCTAACGAGTTTTACGGCTCTGTAATCACATGGTGTTACAAATATCCACACAATATGCATATCATTTGATAGATCTCCTCATCCTGAACAACTTTGCCTCAAGAACCATTGCTGTCAATCAAACTGTTCATTAATTATTCATTAATATGTTAAAAACCTACTTTTGCGAACTAGTCCTAGGTTTTTTGCCCGATCGGAACCAGACCAGTCTAGGACAATTCTCTGGACTCTCTAGATCAATAATTATCAAAAAAAAGTTGAACTTTTGCATTTGGATGGCTGTAATAGGGTAATTTATAAAATGGGCGTGTCAAAATACATTAAAAAGCCTATAAATCCTAAATAAAAACTCAGAACTTCACAAAAATTGGTCAGCATATGTGACATAACATCATTAACAAGCATGAAAAATTCTATGGAGATCGGACAATAGGTGGCGCTATAACTGTTAAAAAGCTTTAAAATCATATATTTCCTATGGTAAACTGCCTGTATTGGCTGTAAATGGTCTTTTCTATCTCTGATCATATAATTTTCATATCATAATGTTCAAAACTAGTGCAATACAATTCTCTGGACTCACTAGATCAATAATTGTCAGAAAAAGTTGAACTACTTCATTTGGATAGTTATAATAGGTTCACTTCAAAATCTGGCCTTTACCAAGTGTCCCCGAAAGCCTATATCTCTTTAATCAATGCTCAGACCTTCTTAAAAACAAGTCAGAACGTGTGAAATATCACCCTGAACAAGCATGAAAATTTTCAGACAGATCGGACAAAATTTGCCTCTATAACAGTTAAAAAGGTGAAAATGATATGAATTAATGGCATGTTAAGCCAATAAGTGGTATTTTACTGCCCCCTGCTGTTTAAAATAGTCATTTTCTCATATTGGTATTGGTATCAGCCATGGTAAATCATGATAAATGATGGTGTGTGTGTGTGTGTGTGTGTGTGTGTGTGTGTGTGTGTGTGTGTGTGTGTGTGTGTGTGTGTGTGTGTGGTACAAATATAACAAAGGTTTTATTTTCCAACATGAAAACAAACATAACAGAGTGCTAGTGCACAAACAATAACCGACAATGATAATGGATGAGAGGGGAACTTAAATACACAGATCAAGACAAGGACAACAGGTGACGGTTATGATGATGAGGAGCAGGTGATGATGAGGAGGGTGATGAGGAGCAGGTGCAGGTGATGACGACAGATGGTGAATGTGATGAAGACAGAAGGTGAATGTGATGAAGGTGAATGTGACACCAATATCACTGAAACATTTGTGTGTGTGTGTGTGTGTAGCATTATTGTGTGTAGCATATGTAGCAAGTATGCATTATTGAGTTAACATGGAAAAACTGGTTTGCTTTAGTGCAGAAAAATGGTCAAAATCATGAGGTTTAAAGTGAAAGTGAGCCAATAAGTGGTCTTCTACTGCCCTCTGCTGGCCATTGTACTTATTAATTAAATTTTTCCACATGTGCTTGCATTTATACTTGAATACACACTAAATATCACTTATATAGCAATAACTATTATAACACAATCATATTTTGTCAGTGTTAATCACTTTATTTGCACTGACACTTCAAATAATTGCTAGTAATGTGGTAAATCATGGTAAATCATGGTTAACTATGCTGTGTGTGTGTGTGTGTGTGTGTGTGTGTGTGTGTGTGTGTGTGTGTGTGTGTGTGTGTGTGTGTGTGTGTGTGTGTGTGTGTGTGTGTGTGTGTAAGCATGCATTGAGTTAACATGGATAAACTGGTTTGCTTTAGTGCAGAAAACTGGTTTAAAGTGAAAGTGAGCCAATAAGTGGTCTTCTACTGCCCTCTGCTGGCCATTCTACTTATTAATGAAATATTTCAACATGTGCTTGCATTCATACTTGAATACACACTAAAAAAATCACTTATATAGCAATAACTATTATAACACAATCATATTTTGTCAGTGTTAATCACTTTATTTGCACTGACACTTCAAATAATTGCTAGTAATGTGATAAATCAGGCTAGAAACATGGTAAATCAAAGTAAATAATACTAGATTGTCGTTTATCTCCTGGTAAATAATACTAGAACGTGGTATATCATGGTAAATCATGGTTAACTATGCTGTGTGTGTATGTGTGTGTGTGTGTGTGTGTGTGTGTGTGTGTGTGTGTGTGTGTGTGTGTGTGTAAGCATGCATTGAGTTAACATGGAAAAACTGGTTTGCTTTAGTGCAGAAAACTGGTTTAAAGTGAAAGTGAGCCAATAAGTGGTCTTCTAGTGCCCTCTGCTGGCCATTCTACTTAATAATGAAATATTTTACATGTGCTTTTGCATTCATACTTGGACACACACTAAAAATCACGTATATAACTAACTATTATAACACAATAATATTTTGTCAGTGTTCATCACCTCATTTGCACTGACACTTCACATAATTGCTAGTAATGTGGTTAATCATGCTAGAAACATTGTAAATCATAGTAAATAATACTGAAATGAGGTGTATCAAGGTAAATCATGCTAGAATCCTAATAAATCATTCTGGAACATGGTATATGATAGTAAATCATGCTAGAATCATATTAAATAATTCTAGAATGTGGCAAATCGTTGTGGGAGGAGCCTATTTTACTCAAATGGCTATAACTCAAGAAGTAAATGAGATATCTTCACCAAACTCAGTACACATGTGTATGGGTTCAATTTGAGGTCACAGTAAACAATTTTATGGAGATCGGACCATAGGTGGCGCTATAACTGTTAAAAAGCTTTAAAACCATATATATCCCATGGCAAATTGCCTGTATTGGCTGTAAATGGTCTTTTCCATCTATTATGTCAGTGGTTACATGCTTGCTAAATAAATCTTAATAACTTTTGATGCTTTTGTGCTTAAATGCCTTAAAGGCCTTAACTGCTTGAACCCCGATAAATGCTGCTTGCAGCTTTAATTATTATTATTCTTCCCTAAAACGCATCGTGCAGCCAAAACCGTAAGGCCTAGAGACGTGATACTTGGTCAAATGGTAGTAGTATTGCTCGCTACTCAGATACACGGACTTAGCCAAATCGGCCCATAGGTGGCGCTACAGCGACCAAAAGCGCGAAACTGCTCAGAACTCCTAGACCGTATGTCGTAGACTCAAGTGTCTTATATCATTGGAAAGCTGGATGCCTGACGAACAAAACGTATATCTCCGATTTCATTTCCGCCATGATAGATTTTCCGCCATTTTGAATTTTGCCAAAAACCTACTTTTGCGAACTAGTCCTAGGTTTTTCGCCCGATCTGAACCAAACCAGTACAGAAATGTTCTCTGGAGTCTGAATATCAATAATTATCGAAAAAAAGTTGAAATTTCGATTCACGCACGCTAAGGGGCGCCAAAACGTACGTTGTGGGAGGGGCCTATTTTACTAAAATGGCTATAACTCCAGAAGTAAATGAGGTATCTTCACCAAACTTGGTACACATGTGTAAGAGGTCAATCTGAGGTCACAGTAAAAAAACCGCGGCGATTGGCCACATGGTGGCGCTATAACATGACAAAAACATAAAACAGACTATAACCACCTGACCGTTAGTCGGATTGACTTGAAAATTGGTATGCAGTGTCTTGGTCCAAGGTGCCATGTATGTCTATGAGGACATTGGTGTATCTCAAAAAACATGGCCGCCATCGGCCAATGAAGTTTGAGCACCTATTAGACAAGGTTAACGGAGGCCGATCGGAACGAAACTCGATGGGCATGTTCGACTCATGGCCCTAGAGGTCTGTAAGAGTTTTGAAAGAAATCGGCCACAAGTTGGCGCTAACGAGTTTTATGGCTCTGTAATCACGTGGTGTTAGATATATTGTCACAAAATGCATATCATTTGATAGATCTGCTCATGCTGAACAACTTTGCCTCAAGAACCAATGCTCTCAATCAAACTGTTCATTAAATATTCGTAATTATGTTAAAAACCTACTTTTGCGAACTAGTCCTAGGTTTTTCGCCCGATCGGAACCAAACAAGTCTAGGACAATTCTATGGACTCTCTAGATAAATAATTATCAAAAAAAAGTTGAACTTTAGCATTTTTCGCATGGGTATATTGGGTCATAAAGAAAATGGGCGTGGCACAATGCACTCAAAAGCCTATAAATCCTAAACGAAAATTCAGAACTTCACAAAAATTGGTGAACATATGTGCCATAACATTCTGAACAAGCATGTAAAATTTCATGAAGATCGGACGATAGGTGGCGCTATAACTGTTAAAAAGCTTTGAAAACCATATATTTCCTATGGTAAATTGCCTGTTTTGGCTGTAAATGGTCTTTTCCATCTATTATTTCAGTGGTTAGAAGCTTTCCAAATAAAACTTAATGTCTTAAATGCTTATGTGCTTAAAGGCCTTAAATGCTTGAACCCCGATAAATGCTGCTTGCAGCTTTAATTATTATTATTATTATTATTCTGCCGTAAAACGCATCGTGCAGCCCAAACCGTAAGGGCTAGAGCTTTGAAACTTTGCCATATGGTAGTACAAAAATCGAGGAGAGGTTATCAAATTATGACCCCGATTGGCCCATAGGTGGCGCTATAGCAACCAAAAGCGCGAAACTGCTCATAACTCCTAGACCGTAAGTCATAGACTCAAGTGTCTTATATCATTGGAAAGCTGGACGCCTGACGAACAAAACGTATATCTCCGATTTTATTTCCGCCATGATAGATTTTCCGCCATTTTGAATTTTGTCGAAAATCTACTTTTGCGAACTAGTCCCTGGTTTTTTGCCCGATCGGAACCAAACCAGTGCAGAATTGTTCTCTGGAGTCTGAATATCAATAATTATCAAAAAAAAGTTGAAATTTCGATTCACGGTCGCTAGGGGGTGCAAAATTAACGTTGTGGGAGGAGCCTATTTTACTAAAATGGCTATAACTCCAGAAGTAAAAGAGGTATCTTCACCAAACTTGGTACACATGTGTATGAGCTTACTCTGGGGTCACAGTAAAAAAATCGCGACGATTGGCCTCATGGTGGCGCTATAAAATGAAAAAAACATAAAACAGGCTATAACCACCTGACCGTTAGTCCGATTGACTTGAAAATTGGTATGCAGTGTCTTGGTCCAAGGTGCCATGTATGTGTATGAGGACATTGGCGTATCTCAAAAAACATGGCCGCCATCGGCCAACGAAGTTTGAGCACCTATTAGACAAGGTTAACGGAGGCCGATCGGAACGAAACTCAATGGGCATGTTCGGCTCATGGCCCTAAAGGTCTGTAAGAATTTTGAAAGAAATCGGCCACTAGTTGGCGCTAACGAGTTTTACGGCTCTGTAATCACGTGGTGTTACAAATATCCACACAATATGCATATCATTTGATAAATCTCCTCATCCTGAACAACTTTGCCTCAAGAACCATTGCTGTCAATCAAACCGTTCATTAATTATTCATTAATATGTTAAAAACCTACTTTTGCGAACTAGTCCTAGGTTTTTTGCCCGATCGGAACCAGACCAGTCTAGGACAATTCTCTGGACTCTCTAGATCAATAATTATCAAAAAAAAGTTGAACTTTTGCATTTGGATGGCTGTAATAGGGTAATTTATAAAATGGGCGTGTCAAAATACATTAAAAGCCTATAAATCCTAAATAAAAACTCAGAACTTCACAAAAATTGGTCAGCATATGTGACATAACATCATTAACAAGCATGAAAAATTCTATGGAGATCGGACGATAGGTGGCGCTATAACTGTTAAAAAGCTTTAAAATCATATATTTCCTATGGTAAACTGCCTGGATTGGCTGTAAATGGTCTTTTCCATCTCTGATCATATAATTTTCATATCATAATGTTCAAAACTAGTGCAATACAATTCTCTGGACTCACTAGATCAATAATTGTCAGAAAAAGTTGAACTACTTCATTTGGATAGCTATAATAGGTTCACTTCAAAATCTGGCCTTTACCAAGTGTCCCCGAAAGCCTATATCTCTTTAATCAATGCTCAGACCTTCTTAAAAACAAGTCAGAACGTGTGAAATATCACCCTGAACAAGCATGAAAATTTTCAGACAGATCGGACAAAATTTGCCTCTATAACAGTTAAAAAGGTGAAAATGATATGAATTAATGGCATGTTAAGCCAATAAGTGGTATTTTACTGCCCCCTGTTGTTTAAAATAGTCATTTTCTCATATTGGTATTGGTATCAGCCATGGTAAATCATGATAAATGATGGTGTGTGTGTGTGTGTGTGTGTGTGTGTGTGTGTGTGTGTGGTACAAATATAACAAAGGTTTTATTTTCCAACATGAAAACAAACATAACAGAGTGCTAGTGCACAAACAATAACCGACAATGATAATGGATGAGAGGGGAACTTAAATACACAGATCAAGACAAGGACAACAGGTGACGGTTATGATGATGAGGAGCAGGTGATGATGAGGAGGGTGATGAGGAGCAGGTGCAGGTGATGACGACAGATGGTGAATGTGATGAAGACAGAAGGTGAATGTGATGAAGGTGAATGTGACACCAATATCACTGAAACATTTGTGTGTGTGTGTGTGTGTGTGTGTGTGTGTGTGTGTGTGTGTGTAGCATTATTGTGTGTAGCATATGTAGCAAGTATGCATTATTGAGTTAACATGGAAACACTGGTTTGCTTTAGTGCAGAAAACTGGTCAAAATCATGAGGTTTAAAGTGAAAGTGAGCCAATAAGTGGTCTTCTACTGCCCTCTGCTGGCCATTCTACTTATTAATTAAATTTTTCCACATGTGCTTGCATTTATACTTGAATACACACTAAAAATCACTTATATAGCAATAACTATTATAACACAATCATATTTTGTCAGTGTTAATCACTTTATTTGCACTGACACTTCAAATAATTGCTAGTAATGTGATAAATCAGGCTAGAAACATGGTAAATCAAAGTAAATAATACTAGATTGTCGTTTATCTCCTGGTAAATAATACTAGAACGTGGTATATCATGGTAAATCATGGTTAACTAAACTGTGTGTGTGTGTGTGTGTGTGTGTGTGTGTGTGTGTGTGTGTGTGTGTGTAAGCATGCATTGAGTTAACATGGAAAAACTGGTTTGCTTTAGTGCAGAAAACTGGTTTAAAGTGAAAGTGAGCCAATAAGTGGTCTTCTAGTGCCCTCTGCTGGCCATTCTACTCAATAATGAAATATTTTAAGTCAAGTCAAGTCAAGTCAAGTATATTTGTATAGCGCTTTTCACAATACAGATTGTATCAAAGCAGCTTCACAGTATTAAATTAAAATAATACAACAAGGTTTGTTTCTAGTGGAATTTATTGATAAAATCAAATTAGATATCCCCAGAATATCCCCAACTGAGCAAGCCAAAGGCAACAGTGGCAAGGAACCGAAAAACTCCATCAAGTGACCTAATAGTGTCCTAAAACTCCATCAGGTGACCCAATGGAGAAAAAAAAAACCTTGGGAGAACCCAGGCTCAGTCGGGGGCCAGTTCTCCTCTGGCGTTTATTAACTAGAGGCCGGATTGTAATTTGAACTGTAAGATTAAAAATATTATATGAATGCCTGGCTGAAGAGATGCGACTTTAATCTAGTTTTAAACTGGGAGAGCGAGTCTGAGCAACGAACAGTATCAGGAAGGCTATTCCAGAGTTTTGGAGCTTTTACATGTGCTTTTGCATTCATACTTGGACACACACTAAAAATCACGTATATAACTAACTATTATAACACAATAATATTTTGTCAGTGTTCATCACCTCATTTGCACTGACACTTCACATAATTGCTAGTAATGTGGTTAATCATGCTAGAAACATTGTAAATCATAGTAAATAATACTGAAATGAGGTGTATCAAGGTAAATCATGCTAGAATCCTAATAAATCATTCTGGAACATGGTATATGATAGTAAATCATGCTAGAATCATATTAAATAATTCTAGAATGTGGCAAATCGTTGTGGGAGGAGCCTATTTTACTCAAATGGCTATAACTCAAGAAGTAAATGAGATATCTTCACCAAACTCAGTACACATGTGTATGGGTTCAATTTGAGGTCACAGTAAACAATTTTATGGAGATCGGACCATAGGTGGCGCTATAACTGTTAAAAAGCTTTAAAACCATATATATCCCATGGCAAATTGCCTGTATTGGCTGTAAATGGTCTTTTCCATCTATTATGTCAGTGGTTACATGCTTGCTAAATAAATCTTAATAACTTTTGATGCTTTTGTGCTTAAATGCCTTAAAGGCCTTAACTGCTTGAACCCCGATAAATGCTGCTTGCAGCTTTAATTAGGGGTTCAAGCACGAAGTGCTGAAACCCTATTGTAATTGTACTGATTTTTATTATTATTATTATTATTATTATTCTGCCGTAAAACGCATCGTGCAGCCCAAACCGTAAGGGCTAGAGCTTTGAAACTTTGCCAGATGGTAGTACAAAAATCGAGGAGAGGTTATCAAATTATGACCTCGATTGGCCCATAGGTGGCGCTATAACAACCAAAAGCGCGAAAGTGGTCATAACTCCTGGACCGTATGTCGTAGACACAAGTGTCTTATATCATTGGAAAGCTGGTCGTCTGACGAACAAAACGTATATCTCCGATTTCATTTCCGTCATGATAGATTTTCCGCCATTTTGAATTTTGTCGAAAACCTACTTTTGCGAACTAGTCCCTGGTTTTTTGCTCGATCGGAACCAAACCAGTGCAGAATTGTTCTCTGGAGACTGAAGATCAATAATTATCGAAAAAAAGTTGAAATTTCGATTCAGGGTCGCTAGGGGGCGCAAAATTAACGTTGTGGGCGGAGCCTATTTTACTAAAATGGCTATAACTCCAGAAGTAAATGAGGTATTTTCAACAAACTTGGTACACATATGTAAGAGGTCAATCTGAGGACACGGTAAAAAAATCGCGGCGATTGGCCACATGGTGGCGCTATAACATGAAAAAAACATAAAACAGGCTATAACCACCTGACCGTTAGTCCGATTGACTTGAAAATTGGTATGCAGTGTCTTGGTCCAAGGTGCCATGTATGTCTATGAGGACATTGGTGTATCTCAAAAAACATGGCCGCCATTGGCCAATGAAGTTGAGCACCTATTAGACAAGGTTAACGGAGGCCGATCGGAACGAAACTCGGTGGGCATGTTCGACTCATGGCCCTAGAGGTCTGTAAGAATTTTGAAAGAAATCGGCCACTAGTTGGCGCTAACGAGTTTTATGGCTCTGTAATCACGTGGTGTTAGATATATTGTCACAAAATGCATATCATTTGATAGATCTGCTCATGCTGAACAACTTTGCCTCTAGAACCATTGCTGTCAATCAAACCGTTCATTAAATATTCATGAATATGTTAAAAACCTACTTTTGCGAACTAGTCCCTGGTTTTTTGCCCGATCGGAACCAGACCAGTCTAGGACAATTCTATGGACTCTCTAGATCAATAATTATCAAAAAAAAGTTGAACTTTTGTATTTGTATGGCTGTAATAGGGTCATTTATAAAATGGGTGTGGCAAAATACACTCAAAAGCCTATAAATCCTAAATGAAAACTCAGAACTTCACAAAAATTGGTGAGCATATGTGTCATAACATCACAAACAAGCTTGCAAAATTTTATGGAGATTGGACAATAGTTGGCGCTATAACTGTTAAAAAGCTTTAAAACCATATATTTCCTATGGTAAACTGCCTGTATTGGCTGTAAATGGTCTTTTCCATGTCTGATCATATAATTTTCATATCATAATGTTCAAAACTAGTGCAATACAATTCTCTGGACTCACTAGATCAATAATTGTCAGAAAAAGTTGAACTACTTCATTTGGATAGCTATAATAGGTTCACTTCAAAATCTGGCCTTTACCAAGTGTCCCCGAAAGCCTATATCTCTTTAATCAATGCTCAGACCTTCTTAAAAACAAGTCAGAACGTGTGAAATATCACCCTGAACAAGCATGAAAATTTTCAGACAGATCGGACAAAATTTGCCTCTATAACAGTTAAAAAGGTGAAAATGATATGATTTAATGGCATGTTAAGCCAATAAGTGGTATTTTACTGCCCCCTGCTGTTTAAAATAGTCATTTTCTCATATTGGTATTGGTATCAGCCATGGTAAATCATGATAAATGATGGTGTGTGTGTGTGTGTGTGTGTGTGTGTGTGTGTGTGTGTGTGTGTGTGTGTGTGTGTGTGGGGTACAAATATAACAAAGGTTTTATTTTCCAACATGAAAACAAACATAACAGAGTGCTAGTGCACAAACAATAACCGACAATGATAATGGATGAGAGGGGAACTTAAATACACAGATCAAGACAAGGACAACAGGTGACGGTTATGATGATGAGGAGCAGGTGATGATGAGGAGGGTGATGAGGAGCAGGTGCAGGTGATGACGACAGATGGTGAATGTGATGAAGACAGAAGGTGAATGTGATGAAGGTGAATGTGACACCAATATCACTGAAACATTTGTGTGTGTGTGTGTGTGTGTGTGTGTGTGTGTGTGTGTGTGTGTGTGTGTGTGTGTGTGTGTAGCATTATTGTGTGTAGCATATGTAGCAATTATGCATTATTGAGTTAACATGGAAACACTGGTTTGCTTTAGTGCAGAAAACTGGTCAAAATCATGAGGTTTAAAGTGAAAGTGAGCCAATAAGTGGTCTTCTACTGCCCTCTGCTGGCCATTCTACTTATTAATTAAATTTTTCCACATGTGCTTGCATTTATACTTGAATACACACTAAAAATCACTTATATAGCAATAACTATTATAACACAATCATATTTTGTCAGTGTTAATCACTTTATTTGCACTGACACTTCAAATAATTGCTAGTAATGTGGTAAATCATGGTAAATCATGGTTAACTATGCTCTGTGTGTGTGTGTGTGTGTGTGTGTGTGTGTGTGTGTGTGTGTGTGTGTGTGTGTGTGTGTGTGTGTGTGTGTGTAAGCATGCATTGAGTTAACATGGATAAACTGGTTTGCTTTAGTGCAGAAAACTGGTTTAAAGTGAAAGTGAGCCAATAAGTGGTCTTCTACTGCCCTCTGCTGGCCATTCTACTTATTAATGAAATATTTCAATATGTGCTTGCATTCATACTTGAATACACACAAAAAAATCACTTATATAGCAATAACTATTATAACACAATCATATTTTGTCAGTGTTAATCACTTTATTTGCACTGACACTTCAAATAATTGCTAGTAATGTGATAAATCAGGCTAGAAACATGGTAAATCAAAGTAAATAATACTAGATTGTCGTTTATCTCCTGGTAAATAATACTAGAACGTGGTATATCATGGTAAATCATGGTTAACTATGCTGTGTGTGTATGTGTGTGTGTGTGTGTGTGTGTGTATGTGTGTGTGTGTGTGTGTGTGTGTGTGTGTGTGTGTGTGTGTGTGTGTGTGTTTGTGTGTGTGTGTGTGTGTGTGTGTGTGTGTGTGTGTGTGTGTGTGTGTAAGCATGCATTGAGTTAACATGGAAAAACTGGTTTGCTTTAGTGCAGAAAACTGGTTTAAAGTGAAAGTGAGCTAATAAGTGGTCTTCTACTGCCCTCTGCTGGCCATTCTACTTATTAATGAAATATTTCAACATGTGCTTGCATTCATACTTGAATACACACAAAAAAAATCACTTATATAGCAATAACTATTATAACACAATCATATTTTGTCAGTGTTAATCACTTTATTTGCACTGACACTTCAAATAATTGCTAGTAATGTGATAAATCAGGCTAGAAACATGGTAAATCAAAGTAAATAATACTAGATTGTCGTTTATCTCCTGGTAAATAATACTAGAACGTGGTATATCATGGTAAATCACGGTTAACTATGCTGTGTGTGTATGTGTGTGTGTGTGTGTGTGTATGTGTGTGTGTGTGTGTGTGTGTGTGTGTGTGTGTGTGTGTGTGTGTGTGTGTTTGTGTGTGTGTGTGTGTGTGTGTGTGTGTGTGTGTGTGTGTGTGTGTGTGTAAGCATGCATTGAGTTAACATGGAAAAACTGGTTTGCTTTAGTGCAGAAAACTGGTTTAAAGTGAAAGTGAGCCAATAAGTGGTCTTCTACTGCCCTCTGCTGGCCATTCTACTTAATAATGAAATATTTTACATGTGCTTTTGCATTCATACTTGGACACACACTAAAAATCACGTATATAACTAACTATTATAACACAATAATATTTTGTCAGTGTTCATCACCTCATTTGCACTGACACTTCACATATTTGCTAGTAATGTGGTTAATCATGCTAGAAACATTGTAAATCATAGTAAATAATACTGAAATGAGGTGTATCAAGGTAAATCATGCTAGAATCCTAATAAATCATTCTGGAACATGGTATATGATAGTAAATCATGCTAGAATCATATTAAATAATTCTAGAATGTGGCAAATCGTTGTGGGAGGAGCCTATTTTACTCAAATGGCTATAACTCAAGAAGTAAATGAGATATCTTCACTAAACTCAGTACACATGTGTATGGGTTCAATTTGAGGTCACAGTAAACAATTCTATGGAGATCGGAGCATAGGTGGCGCTATAACTGTTAAAAAGCTTTAAAACCATATATATCCCATGGCAAATTGCCTGTATTGGCTGTAAATGGTCTTTTCCATCTATTATGTCAGTGGTTACATGCTTGCTAAATAAATCTTAATAACTTTTGATGCTTTTGTGCTTAAATGCCTTAAAGGCCTTAACTGCTTGAACCCCGATAAATGCTGCTTGCAGCTTTAATTATTATTATTATTATTATTCTTCTCCGCTAAAACGCATCGTGCAGCCCAAACCGTAAGTGCTGGAGACTTGAAACTTTGTCAGATGGTAGTACAAAAATCGAGGAAAGGTTCAGAGAGTATGACCCCGATTGGCCTATAGGTGGCGCTATAGCAACCAAAAGCGCGAAACTGCTCATAACTCCTAGACCGTATGTCGTAGACTCAAGTGTCTTATATCATTGGAAAGCTGGACGCCTGACGAACAAAACGTATATCTCCGATTTCATTTCCGTCATGATAGATTTTCCGCCATTTTGAATTTTGTCGAAAATCTACTTTTGCGAACTAGTCCCTGGATTTTTGCCCGATCGGAACCAAACCAGTGCAGAAATGTTCTCTGGAGTCTGAAGATCAATAATTATCGAAAAAAAGTTGAAATTTCGATTCATGGTCGCTAGGGGGCGCAAAATAATCGTTGTGGGAGGAGCCTATTTTACTAAAATGGCTATAACTTAAAAAGCAAATAAGATAGCTTCACCAAACTCGGTACACATATGTATGGGTTCTGTCTGGGGTCACAGTAAAAAAATCGCGACGATTGAACGCTAGGTGGCGCTATAACATGAAAAAAACATAAAACAGGCTATAACCACCTGACTGTTTGTCCGATTTACTTGAAAATTGGTATGCCGTGTCTTGGTCCAAGGTGCCATGTATGTCTATGAGGACATTGGCGTATCTCAAAAAACATGGCCGCCATTGGCCAATGAAGTCGAGCACCTATTAGACAAGGTTAACGGAGGCCGATCGGAACGAAACTCGATGGGCATGTTCGACTCATGGCCCTAGAGGTCTGTAAGAATTTTGAAAGAAATCGGCCACTAGTTGGCGCTAACGAGTTTAATGGCTCTGTAATCACGTGGTGTTACACTCATCCACACAATATGCATATCATTTGATAGATCTGCTTATGCTGAACAACTTTGCCTCAAGAACCATTGCTGTCAATCAAACCGTTCATTAATTATTTGCGAATATGTTAAAAACCTACTTTTGCGAACTAGTCCTAGGTTTTTCGCCCGATCGGAACCAGACCAGTCTAGGACAATTCTCTGGACTCTCTATATCAATAATTATCGAAAAAAAGTTGAACTTTTGCATTTGGATGGCTGTAATAGGGTCATTTATAAAATGGGCGTGGCAAAATACACTAAAAACCCTATAAATCCTAAATGAAAACTCAGAACTTCACAGAAATTGGTGAGCATATGTGAAATAACATCTTTAACAAGCATGCAAAATTTTATGGAGATCGGACCAAAGGTGGCGCTATAACTGTTAAAAGGCTTTAAAACCATATATTTCCTATGGTAAACTGCCTGTATTGGCTGTAAATGGTCTTTTCCATCTCTGATCATATAATTTTCATATCATAATGTTCAAAACTAGTGCAATACAATTCTCTGGACTCACTAGGTCAATAATTGTCAGAAAAAGTTGAACTACTTCATTTGGATAGTTATAATAGGTTAGCAAGTATCCCTGAAAGCCTATATCTCTTTAATGAATGACTCAGACCTTCTTAAAAAGCCAGTGAAATATCACTCTGAACATGCATGAACATTTTCAGACTGATCGGACAAAATTTGCCTCTATAACAGTTAAAAAGGTGAAAATTATATCAATATAATGGCATATTAAGCCAATAAGTTGTATTTTACTGCCCCCTGCTGTTTAAAATAGTCATTTTGTCATATTGTTCTATAATTTATATTTAGACTGTATAAAATCACTATTTTAACATTTACAATTACATTTAGTCAAAATCCATCTGTTAAAGTATTAGTATTGACAGTTTGATTACATCATATAGTTCAAATGTCTGTATCTACAACATATGTGTGTGTAGTCTTAGGTTTCTGAATAAATTCTGAATCTTCTGATTAATAGCTTACAAAGACTTTGTGAAATGTTTATAGATCATTCAAATATATTTTCATTATGACATATCCCAATAGCATTGAAAAAACAACAACAACATTTGTCTTTGTGTGTGTGTGTGTGTGTGTGTGTGTGTGTGTGTGTGTGTGTGTGTGTGTGTGTGTGTGTGTGTAAGCATGCATTATTGAGTTAACATGGAAAAACTGGTTTGCTTTAGTGCAGAAAACTGGTAAAAATAATTAAATTTAAAGTGAAACTGAGCCAATAAGTGGTCTTCTAGTGCCCTCTGCTGGCCATTCTACTTATGAAGTCTTTTCACATGTGCTTTGTGCAAATCACTTATATAACAATAACTATTATAACACAATCATATTTTGTCAGTGTTTATCACTTCATTTGCACTGACACTTCACATAATTGATAAATTCATGGTAAACTATGCTAGAACAGGGTAAATAATGGTAAACCGTGGTAAATCAAGATAAACTATGGTAAATCATGCTAGAATGTGGTATATCATGGTAGATCATGCTAGAACATGGTAAATCAAGGTAAACTAAGATAAATTCATGGTAAACTATGCTAGAACAGGGTAAATCATGGAAAACCATGGTAAATCATGCTAGAATGTGGTATATCATGGTAAATCATGCTAGAACATGGTAAATCAAGGTAAACTAAGATAAATTCATGGTAAACTATGCTAGAACAGGGCAAATCATGGAAAACCATGGTAAATCATGCTAGAATGTGGTATATCATGGTTAATCATGCTAGAACATGGTAAATCAAGGTAATCTAAGATAAATTCATGGTAAACTATGCTAGAAAAGGGTAAATCATGGTAAACCATGGTAAATCAAGATAAACTATGGTAAATCATGCTAGAAAAAGGTATATCATGGTAAATCATGCTAGAACATGGTAAATCAAGGTAAACTAAGACAAATGAGTGGTAAACTATGCTTGAACAGGGTAAAAGATGGTAAACTATGGTAAATCAAGTTAAACTATGATAAATCATGCTAGAATGTGGTATTTCATGGTAAATCATGCTAGAACATGGTAAATCAAGGTAAACTAAGATAAAGTCATGGTAAACTATGCTAGAACAGGGTAAATCATGGTAAATCATGATAAACTATGGTAAATCATGCTAGAATGTGGTATATCATGGTAAATCATGCTAGAACATGGTAAATCAAGGTAAACTAAGATAAATTCATGGTAAACTATGCTAGAACAGGGTAAATCATGGTAAATCATGGTAAACCATGGTAAATCATGCTAGAATGTGTTATAACATGATAAATCATGCTAAAACATGGTATTTTCCATCTATGATGTCAGTGGTTACATGCTTGCTACATAAAACTTAATAACTTTTGATGCTTTTGTGCTTAAAACCTTAAAAGCCTTAATAGCTTGAACCCCGATAAATGCTGCTTGCAGCTTTAATTAGGGGTTCAAGCACGAAGTGCTGAAACCCTATTGTAATTGTGCTGATTTTTATTATTATTATTATTATTATTATTCTGCCGTAAAACGCATCGTGCAGCCCAAACCGTAAGGGCTAGAGCTTTGAAACTTTGCCATATGGTAGTACAAAAATCGAGGAGAGGTTATCAAATTATGACCCCGATTGGCCCATAGGTGGCGCTATAGCAACCAAAAGCGCGAAACTGCTCATAACTCCTAGACCGTAAGTCATAGACTCAAGTGTCTTATATCATTGGAAAGCTGGACGCCTGACGAACAAAACGTATATCTCCGATTTTATTTCCGCCATGATAGATTTTCCGCCATTTTGAATTTTGTCGAAAATCTACTTTTGCGAACTAGTCCCTGGTTTTTTGCCCGATCGGAACCAAACCAGTGCAGAATTGTTCTCTGGAGTCTGAATATCAATAATTATCAAAAAAAAGTTGAAATTTCGATTCACGGTCGCTAGGGGGTGCAAAATTAACGTTGTGGGAGGAGCCTATTTTACTAAAATGGCTATAACTCCAGAAGTAAAAGAGGTATTTTAACCAAACCTGGTACACATGTGTAAGACGTCAATATGAGGTCACGGTAAAAAAATCGCGGCGATTGGTCACATGGTGGCGCTATAACATGAAAAAAACATAAAACAGGCTATAACCACCTGACCGTTAGTCCGATTGACTTGAAAATTGGTATGCAGTGTCTTGGTCCAAGGTGCCATGTATGTCTATGAGGACATTGGTGTATCTCAAAAAACATGGCCGCCATCGGCCAATGAAGTTTGAGCACCTATTAGACAAGGTTAACGGAGGCCTATCGGAACGAAACTCGGTGGGCATGTTCGACTCATGGCCCTAGAGGTCTGTAAGAATTTTAAAAGAAATCGGCCACTAGTTGGCGCTAACGAGTTTTATGGCTCTGTAATCACGTGGTGTTACACTTATTGTCACAAAATGCATACCATTTGATAGATCTCCTCTTGTTGAACAACTTTGCCTCAAGAACCATTGCTGTCAATCAAACCGTTCATTAAATATTCGTAATTATGTTAAAAACCTACTTTTGCGAACTAGTCCTAGGTTTTTCGCCCGATCAGAACCAAACGAGTCTAGGACAATTCTATGGACTCTCAAGATCAATAATTATCAAAAAAAAGTTGAACTTTTGCATTTTTCGCATGGGTATATTGGGTCATAAAGAAAATGGGCGTGGCAAAATGCACTCAAAAGCCTATAAATCCTAAACAAAAACTCAGAACTTCACGAAAATTGGTGAGCTTATGTGCCATAACATCATTAACAAGCATGCAAAATTTCATGGAGATCGGACTATAGATGGTGCTATAACTGTTAAAAAGCTTTAAAAAACACATATTTCCTATGGTAAATTGCCTGTATTGGCTGTAAATGGACTTTTCCATCTATTATTTCAGTGGTTAAAAGCTTTCTAAATAAATCTTAATGTCTTAAATGCTTATGTGCCTAAAGGCCTTAAATGCTTGAACCCCGATAAATGCTGCTTGCAGCTTTAATTAGGGGTTCAAGCACGAAGTGCTGAAACCCTATTGTAATTGTGCTGATTTTTATTATTATTATTATTATTATTATTCTGCCGTAAAACGCATCGTGCAGCCCAAACCGTAAGGGCTAGAGCTTTGAAACTTTGCCATATGGTAGTACAAAAATCGAGGAGAGGTTATCAAATTATGACCCCGATTGGCCCATAGGTGGCGCTATAGCAACCAAAAGCGCGAAACTGCTCATAACTCCTAGACCGTAAGTCATAGACTCAAGTGTCTTATATCATTGGAAAGCTGGACGCCTGACGAACAAAACGTATATCTCCGATTTTATTTCCGTCATGATAGATTTTCCGCCATTTTGAATTTTGTCGAAAACCTACTTTTGCGAACTAGTCCCTGGTTTTTTGCCCGATCGGAACCAAACCAGTGCAGAATTGTTCTGTGGAGTCTGAAGATCAATAATTATCGAAAAAAAGTTGAAATTTCGATTCACGGTCGCTAGGGGGTGCAAAATTAACGTTGTGGGAGGAGCCTATTTTACTAAAATGGCTATAACTCAAGAAGTAATTCAGTAAACTTCACCAAACTTGGTAAACATGTGTAGAAGGTCAATCTGAGGTCACAGTAAAAAAAATGCGTCGATTGGCCACATGGTGGCGCTATAAAACAAAAAAAACATGTAGACACCTGACCGTTAGTCCGATTGACTTGAAATTTGGTATGCAGTGTCTTGGCCCAAGGGGCCATGTATGTCTAAAAGGATATTGGCATATCTCGAAAAACATGGCCGCCATTGGCCAATGAGGTTTGAGCACCTATTAAACAAGGTTAACGGAGGCCGATCGGAACGAAACTCGATGGGCATGTTCGACTCATGGCCCTAGAGGTCTGTAAGAGTTTTGAAAGAAATCGGCCACTAGTTGGCGCTAACGAGTTTTATGGCTCTGTAATCACGTGGTGTTACACTTATCGTCACAAAATGCATATCATCTGATAGATCTGCTCATGCTGAACAACTTTGCCTCTAGAACTAATGCTGTCAATTAAACCGTTTATTAAATATTCGTAATTATGTTAAAAACCTACTTTTACGAACTAGTCCTAGGTTTATCGCCCGATCGAAACCAGACCAGTCTATGACAATTCTCTGGACACTCTAGATCAATAATTATCAAAAAAAAGTTGAACTTTTGCATTTTGCGCATGGGTATATTGGGTCATAAAGAAAATGGGCGTGGCAAAATGCACTCAAAAGCCTATAAATCCTAAACGAAAACTCAGAACTTCACGAAAATTGGTGAGCATATGTGCCACAACATCATTAACAAGCATGCAAAATATCATGGAGATCGGACTATAGGTGGCGCTATAACTGTTAAAAAGCTTGCCTGTATTGGCTGTAAATGGACTTTTCCATCTATTATTTCAGTGGTTAAAAGCTTTCTAAATAAATCTTAATGTCTTAAATGCTTATGTGCTTAAAGGCCTTAAATGCTTGAACCCCGATAAATGCTGCTTGCAGCTTTAATTATTATTATTATTATTATTCTGCCGTAAAACGCATCGTGCAGCCCAAACCGTAAGAGCTGGAACTTTGAAACTTTGACAGATGGTAGTACAAAAATCGAGGAAAGGTTCAGAGATTATGACCCCGATTGGCCCATAGGTGGCGCTATAACAACCAAAAGCGCGAAACTGCTCATAACTCCTAGACCGTATGGCGTAGACTCAAGTGTCTTATATCATTGGAAAGCTGGATGCCTGACGAACAAAACGTATATCTCCGATTTCATTTCCGCCATGATAGATTTTCCGCCATTTTGAATTTTGTCAAAAATCTACTTTTGCGAACTAGTCCCTGGTTTTTTGCCCGATTGGAACCAAACTAGTGCAGAAATGTTCTCTGGAGACTGAATATCAATAATTATCGAAAAAAAGTGGAAATTTCGATTCACGGTCGCTAAGGGGCGCCAAAACGTACGTTGTGGGAGGGGCCTATTTTACTAAAATGGCTATAACTCCCGATGTAAATGAGGTATCTTCACCAAACTTGGTACACATGTGTATGAGCTTACTCTGGGGTCACAGTAAAAAAATCGCGACGATTGGCCTCATGGTGGCGCTATAAAATGAAAAAAACATAAAACAGGCTATAACCACCTGACCGTTAGTCCGATTGACTTGAAAATTGGTATGCAGTGTCTTGGTCCAAGGTGCCATGTATGTGTATGAGGACATTGGCGTATCTCAAAAAACATGGCCGCCATCGGCCAACGAAGTTTGAGCACCTATTAGACAAGGTTAACGGAGGCCGATCGGAACGAAACTCAATGGGCATGTTCGGCTCATGGCCCTAAAGGTCTGTAAGAATTTTGAAAGAAATCGGCCACTAGTTGGCGCTAACGAGTTTTACGGCTCTGTAATCACGTGGTGTTACAAATATCCACACAATATGCATATCATTTGATAGATCTCCTCATCCTGAACAACTTTGCCTCAAGAACCATTGCTGTCAATCAAACTGTTCATTAATTATTCATTAATATGTTAAAAACCTACTTTTGCGAACTAGTCCTAGGTTTTTTGCCCGATCGGAACCAGACCAGTGTAGGACAATTCTCTGGACTCTCTAGATCAATAATTATCAAAAAAAAGTTGAACTTTTGCATTTGGATGGCTGTAATAGGGTAATTTATAAAACGGGCGTGTCAAAATACATTAAAAAGCCTATAAATCCTAAATAAAAACTCAGAACTTCACAAAAATTGGTCAGCATATGTGACATAACATCATTAACAAGCATGAAAAATTCTATGGAGATCGGACGATAGTTGGCGCTATAACTGTTAAAACGCTTTAAAACCATATATTTCCTATGGTAAATTGCCTGTATTTGCTGTAAATGATGTCTTCTATCTTTTATCATATAATGTTCATATCATAATGTTCAAAACCAGTGCAGCACAATTCTCTGAACTCTCTAGATCAATAATTATCAGAAAAAAAGTTTAACTTCTTCAAAAGGTGATTTTATATGAATATAATGACATATTAAGCCAATAAGTGGTATTTTACTGCCCCCTGCTGTCATTTCATCATACTACTCCCTAATATTGTTATAAAATTCATATTTAGACTTTTTAAAATCATTATTTTAACATTTACAATCACATTTTGTCAAAACTCATCTATTGAGTATTACTATTGACAATTGTGTTACACTGAGATATGGAAATGGACGAAAGTAAATGAATGAAATGAAACGAAAGTATAATGGCATTTAAGCCACGCCCCCGAATACAAATCCATTCATAACTCGAAAACGGAAAGTCGTTGCGCGCTCAAATTTTGATGGTGAGGACCTCTCCGGGCTCTTGATCGAAACGTGTCGTCGCGGGCCTCGGGAGCGCGCCCCCCGCGCATCGCGAATCCGCGGGACCCCCGATTTTGAACGGCCATTGCTCCCGACCCAGACCACCCCGAACATTGTGTGAGAGCTCGTTGGAAAGGGCGCGTCCTTGGCTAGCTTCGATTCAAATGTGGTGTTATTTGCCCTGGGCATTCCAGAGATAATAGCCCGAACAGATATGCCTTATAACAGTCATAACTCCCAGCCCCAATCGCCCAAAAACACATTGATGGTCTCATTCAACAGGGCTCCTCAAGCACTATCTATGCTCTGAGTTTCAGAATTTTTCGCCTTTTGGTTCCTGAGATATAAGTAAAAAAACAAATTCCCATTCATTCAAACACTTCAACTGTAAAATGTAAGCTATAATACCACTGTTGTCCACTAGAGGGAGCAGCAGGATTACGCATGATCTTTTAATTCGCTTCAGTATTGGAAATAAACAAATGCTTTAAGAAGCAATCTTTTTTATTATGATGTTTTTTTTTTATTATGATATTTGTATATATATATATATATTTTTTTTATTATGATTATGAACGGTTTGATTGACATTAGTGATTCTTGAGGCAAAGTTGTTCAAGATGAGGAGATGAAGATATTTTCACAATATCACATCCTAAAAACATTGAAAACATATTTGTCTTTGTGTGTGTGTGTGTGTGTGTGTGTGTGGGGGGGGGGGGGGGGGGGGGTTGTGTGTGTGTCTGTGTGTGTGTGTAAGCATGCTTAATGGAAAGAACATGAAGAAACTGCTTTGTTTTACTGGTGGATAAAAAAGTCTTTCAAATGAAAGTGAGTCAATTAGTGGTCTTCTACTGTCCTCTGCAGGACATTCTACTTAATAAAATATTTTCATCTGTGCTTTTGCATTAGTTTTTGGACTATATCAAATTACTTGCATGAAAATCACCTATTATAACACAGTCATGTTTTGTCAAAGTTTATCACTTCATTTTTACTGAGCTCTCAGTTTGAACAATTCTGCCTCTCAGTGATTAATTTGAAATCTGAAAATGGTGTTATACAGAGGAGATTTGCAATTATCATTTTGTTACCTATCTTTTATTTTAAATATCTCCATCTACAACAAAATGTGTGTGCATGTGTGTGTTCAAGCATGGTTAGTGTATTAAGTATTATTGTTTAAGTATTATTGTTTTCATTTACATTTTAACCACCAGAAGAAGAACACTCATTGGTTCATTCTGCTCACTAAAATATTATTTTTAATTTTTTTTTCCATTTGAAATATTGTTTAAACTTAATAAAATCATTAAAATAACATTTCAAATCATATTTTGTCTGTTTATAAATCCCACAGACTCACATTGGCTGCAATACTAATGTTTTTGTAAAACACAGACCTGATAGTCTAATCTGTGTGTATTGTGCATATATTATTGATATTATTACTATTGCAAATCATGTTATTGTAACTCATATCTTAATAGAATATTATTTGTAATTTTAATTTTTTATTTCTTAAGTGTTTTTTTTTATGATTACTACAGATATTATCACCAAAGATATCAACTACACCTTCACTTTTAGTATTGACACGCTGCACACACAGCACAATCACACACTCACTAATGCATTCAAATAAATGTAATCTTACTGTGCTACTTTATTTGTACATGATTAGAATGAACAGAAATCTAAGAATATTTTTCTTCTTTTGTTAAAGCCATTTCAGACTCCAAGTAAGCATTATATTACTAATCATCTATTTTAAAGGTGCCATACAATTGAAAACTGTATTTATCTTGGCATAGTTGAATGATAAGAGTTCTGGACATGGAACTGACATACCGTGAGCCTCAAACACCATTGTTTCCTCCTTCTTGTGTAAATCTCCTGTTTGCAAAAGACCGCTGAAAAATGAGTGAATCCCACCATAACACCGACTGTGACGTTGGAGTCAGGATCATTAATATTTATACCCCCCAAATTTGCATTTTCCAGTCCATGTTCTAGGCCAGGCAGTGTTAATGTGGACCTGCACAGCCGAATCATCAGAAGATCTGCAGGTATTGTGAAGAAGCAAGCAAGGACAATAGTGAAAATGGCAGATCATGGATATAAATGTTATGTCTGAGGCTGTGCTGTGGATTTGAGAACTTTTCATTCCCTTCCCACAAAACTGTCAACAGGCATGGTTGATGTTTACAACAGGATACCTCACCATTTTAATTCAAAGCTGTTAGTTTGCTCTTAACGGAGGCCGATCAGAACGAAACTCGATGGGCATGTTCGACTCGTGGCCCTAGAGGTCTGTAAGAATTTTGAAAAATCAGCCACTAGTTGACGCTAACAGGTTTTACGGCTATGTAATCACGTGATGCATATCATTTGATAGATCTCCTCATACTGAACAACTTTGCCTCAAGAACTACTGCTGTCAATCAATTTGTTCATTAAATACTTGCTATTATGTTAAAAACCTACTTTTGCGAACTAGTCCTAGGTTTTTCGCCCGATCGGAAATATACCAGTGCAGTACAATTCTCTGGAAGCTCTAGATTATTAATTATATAAAAAACTTTAACTTTACCCATTGGGTAGCCATAACAGGATCATTTAGAAAATGGGTATGGCAAAAAACACTCAAAAGCCTGTAAATCCTAAACAAAAACTCAGACAACTCACTAAACTGCCTTATGTGCTTAAAGACCCTAAATGCTTGAACCCCGCTAAATGCTGCTTGCAGCTTTAATTATTATTATTATTATTATTATTCCGCCCTAAAACGCATCGTGCAGCCCAAACCGTAAGAGCTGGAACCTTGAAACTTGGCCAAATGGTAGTCCTCAATTTGGGGAGAACCTATCAAAATATGACCCCGATTGGCCCATAGGTGGCGCTATAATGACCAAATTTACTACATTGCTCATAACTCCTAGACAGTTTGTCCTAGAGTCTCAATTTTAGCATCACTGTGATCCCTGGATCCAGACGGACAAAATGGCTATGAAGAAGCATGCCAAGTTTCGTGAAGATCGGACAATAGGTGGCGCTATAACTGTCCAAAACGTCTCTTCTTATTAGGGGTTCAAGCATGAAATGCTGAAACCCTATTGTAATTGTGCTGATTTTTAGGGGTTCAAGCACGAAGTGCTGAAACCCTATTGTAATTGTGCTGATTTTTATTATTAGGGGTTCAAGCACGAAGTGCTGAAACCCTATTGTAATTGTACTGATTTTTATTATTATTATTATTATTATTCTCCCCTAAAACGCATCGTGCAGCCCAAACCGTAAGAGCTGGAACCTTGAAACTTGGCCAAATGGTAGTCCTCAATTTGGGGAGAACCTATCAAAGTATGACCCAGATTGGCCCATAGGTGGCGCTATAGCAACCAAAAGCGCGGAACTGCTCATAACTCCTAGACCGTATGTCGTAGACTCAAGTGTCCTATATCATTGGAAAGCTGGACGCCTGAAGGTCAAAACGTATATCTCCGATTTTATTTCAGGTATGCAAATTTTTCCGCCATTTTGAATTTTGTCAAAAACCTACTTTTGCGAACTAGTCCCTGGTTTTTCACCCGATCGGAACCAAAGCAGTGCAGAAATGTTCTTTGGAGTCTGAAGATCAATAATTATCGAAAAAAAGTCGAAATTTCGATTCCTGGTCGCTAGGGGGTGATAAATTAATGTTGTGGGAGGAGCCTATTTTACTAAAATGGCTATAACTCGAAAAGGAAATGAGATATCTTCACCAAACTTGGTACACATGTGTAAGAGTTCAATCTGGGGTCATAGTAAAAAAATGTCGACGATTGATCACTAGGTGGCGCTATAACATGAAAAAAAACATGAAAAGGGCTATGACCACGTGACCGTTTGTCCGATTGACTTGAAAATTGGTATGCAGTGTCTTGGTCCAAGGTGCCATGTATGTCTATGAGGACTTTGGCGTATCTCGAAAAACATGGCCGCCATCGACCAATGAAATTTGAGCACCTATTAGACAAGGTTAACGGAGGCCGATCGGAACGAAACTCGATGGGCATGTTCAACTCATGGCCCTAGAGGTCTGTAAGAATTTTGAAAGAAATCGGCCACTAGTTGGCGCTAACGAGTTTTATGGCTCTGTAATCACGTGGTGTTACACTTATTGTCACAAAATGCATATCATTTGATAGATCTGCTCATGCTGAACAACTTTGCCTCAAGAACCATTGCTGTCAATCAAACCGTTCATTAAATATTCGCAATTATGTTAAAAACCTACTTTTGCGAACTAGTCCTAGGTTTTTTGCCCGATCGGAACAAGACCAGTCTAGGGTAATTCTCTGGACTCTCTAGATCAATAATTATCAAAAAAGTTCAACTTTAGCATTTTTCGCATGGGTATATTGGGTCATAATGAAAATGGGCGTGGCAAAATGCATTTAAAAGCCTATAAATCCTAAACGAAAACTCAGAACTTCACAAAAATTGGTGAGCATATGTACCATAACAGTCTAAACAAGCATGTAAAATTTCATGAAGATCGTACGATAGGTGGCGCTATAACTGTTAAAAAGCTTTGAAAACCATATATTTCCTATGGTAAATTGCCTGTTTTGGCTGTAAATGGTCTTTTCCATCTATTATTTCAGTGGTTAAAAGCTTTACAAATAAAACTTAATGTCTTAAATGCTTATGTGCTTAAAGGCCTTAAATGCTTGAACCCCGATAAATGCTGCTTGCAGCTTTAATTATTATTATTTTTCCGCCATAAAACGCATCGTGCAGCCCAAACCGTAAGACCTAGAGACTTGAAACTTTGCCAGATGGTAGTACTATTGCTCGCTACTCAGATACACGGACTCAGCCCAATCGGCCCATAGGTGGCGCTATAGCAATCAAAAGCGCAAAACTGCTCAGAACTCCCAGACCGTAAGGCGTAGCTTCAAGTGTCTTATATCATTGAAATCCAGAGCTCCTGAAGAAAAAAACGTATATCTCCGATTTCATTTCCGCCATGATAGATTTTTCGCCATTTTGAATTTTGTCAAAAACCTACTTTTGCGAACTAGTCCCTGGTTTTTCGCCCGATCGGAACCAAACCAGTGCGGAATTGTTCTCTGGAGACTGAATATCAATAATTATCGAAAAAAAGTTGAAATTTCGATTCACGGTCGCTAAGGGGCGCCAAAACGTACGTTGTGGGAGGGGCCTATTTTATTAAAATGGCTATAACTCCCGAAGTAAATGAGGTATCTTCACCAAACTTGGTACACATGTGTATGAGTTCAATCTGGGGTCACAGTAAAAAAATCGCGACGATTGGCCTCATGGTGGCGCTATAAAATGAAAAAAACATAAAACAGGCTATAACCACCTGACCGTTAGTCCGATTGACTTGAAAATTGGTATGCAGTGTCTTGGTCCAAGGTGCCATGTATGTGTATGAGGACATTGGCGTATCTCAAAAAACATGGCCGCCATTGGCCAACGAAGTTTGAGCACCTATTAGACAAGGTTAACGGAGGCCGATCGGAACGAAACTCAATGGGCATGTTTGGCTCATGGCCCTAAAGGTCTGTAAGAATTTTGAAAGAAATCGGCCACTAGTTGGCGCTAACGAGTTTTACGGCTCTGTAATCACGTGGTGTTACAAATATCCACACAATATGCATATCATTTGATAGATCTCCTCATCCTGAACAACTTTGCCTCAAGAACCATTGCTGTCAATCAAACTGTTCATTAATTATTCATTAATATGTTAAAAACCTACTTTTGCGAACTAGTCCTAGGTTTTTTGCCCGATCGGAACCAGACCAGTCTAGGACAATTCTCTGGACTGTCTAGATCAATATTTATCAAAAAAAAGTTGAACTTTTGCATTTGGATGGCTGTAATAGGGTAATTTATAAAATGGGCGTGTCAAAATACATTAAAAAGCCTATAAATCCTAAATAAAAACTCAGAACTTCACAAAAATTGGTCAGCATATGTGACATAACATCATTAACAAGCATGAAAAATTCTATGGAGATCGGACGATAGGTGGCGCTATAACTGTTAAAAAGCTTTAAAATCATATATTTCCTATGGTAAACTGCCTGTATTGGCTGTAAATGGTCTTTTCCATCTCTGATCATATAATTTTCATATCATAATGTTCAAAACTAGTGCAATACAATTCTCTGGACTCACTAGATCAATAATTGTCAGAAAAAGTTGAACTACTTCATTTGGATAGCTATAATAGGTTCACTTCAAAATCTGGCCTTTACCAAGTGTCCCCGAAAGCCTATATCTCTTTAATCAATGCTCAGACCTTCTTAAAAACAAGTCAGAACGTGTGAAATATCACCCTGAACAAGCATGAAAATTTTCAGACAGATCGGACAAAATTTGCCTCTATAACAGTTAAAAAGGTGAAAATGATATGAATTAATGGCATGTTAAGCCAATAAGTGGTATTTTACTGCCCCCTGCTGTTTAAAATGGTCATTTTCTCATATTGGTATTGGTATCAGCCATGGTAAATCATGATAAATGATGGTGTGTGTGTGTGTGTGTGTGTGTGTGTGTGTGTGTGTGTGTGTGTGTGTGTGTGTGTGTGTGTGTGTGTGTGTGTGTGGTACAAATATAACAAAGGTTTTATTTTCCAACATGAAAACAAACATAACAGAGTGCTAGTGCACAAACAATAACCGACAATGATAATGGATGAGAGGGGAACTTAAATACACAGATCAAGACAAGGACAACAGGTGACGGTTATGATGATGAGGAGCAGGTGATGATGAGGAGGGTGATGAGGAGCAGGTGCAGGTGATGACGACAGATGGTGAATGTGCTGAAGACAGAAGGTGAATGTGATGAAGGTGAATGTGACACCAATATCACTGAAACATTTGTGTGTGTGTGTGTGTGTGTGTGTGTGTAGCATTATTGTGTGTAGCATATGTAGCAAGTATGCATTATTGAGTTAACATGGAAACACTGGTTTGCTTTAGTGCAGAAAACTGGTCAAAATCATGAGGTTTAAAGTGAAAGTGAGCCAATAAGTGGTCTTCTACTGCCCTCTGCTGGCCATTCTACTTATTAATTAAATTTTTCCACATGTGCTTGCATTTATACTTGAATACACACTAAAAATCACTTATATAGCAATAACTATTATAACATAATCATATTTTGTCAGTGTTAATCACTTTATGTGCACTGACACTTCAAATAATTGCTAGTAATGTGGTAAATCATGGTAAATCATGGTTAACTATGCTGTGTGTGTGTGTGTGTGTGTGTGTGTGTGTGTGTGTGTGTGTGTGTGTGTGTGTGTGTGTGTGTGTGTGTGTGTGTGTGTGTGTGTGTAAGCATGCATTGAGTTAACATGGATAAACTGGTTTGCTTTAGTGCAGAAAACTGGTTTAAAGTGAAAGTGAGCCAATAAGTGGTCTTCTACTGCCCTCTGCTGGCCATTCTACTTATTAATGAAATATTTCAACATGTGCTTGCATTCATACTTGAATACACACTAAAAAAATCACTTATATAGCAATAACTATTATAACACAATCATATTTTGTCAGTGTTAACCACTTTATTTGCACTGACACTTCAAATAATTGCTAGTAATGTGATAAATCAGGCTAGAAACATGGTAAATCAAAGTAAATAATACTAGATTGTCGTTTATCTCCTGGTAAATAATACTAAAACGTGGTATATCATGGTAAATCATGGTTAACTATGCTGTGTGTGTATGTGTGTGTGTGTGTGTGTGTGTGTGTGTGTGTGTGTTTGTGTGTGTGTGTGTGTGTGTGTGTGTGTGTAAGCATGCATTGAGTTAACATGGAAAAACTGGTTTGCTTTAGTGCAGAAAACTGGTTTAAAGTGAAAGTGAGCCAATAAGTGGTCTTCTACTGCCCTCTGCTGGCCATTCTACTTAATAATGAAATATTTTACATGTGCTTTTGCATTCATACTTGGACACACACTAAAAATCACGTATATAACTAACTATTATAACACAATAATATTTTGTCAGTGTTCATCACCTCATTTGCACTGACACTTCACATATTTGCTAGTAATGTGGTTAATCATGCTAGAAACATTGTAAATCATAGTAAATAATACTGAAATGAGGTGTATCAAGGTAAATCATGCTAGAATCCTAATAAATCATTCTGGAACATGGTATATGATAGTAAATCATGCTAGAATCATATTAAATAATTCTAGAATGTGGCAAATCGTTGTGGGAGGAGCCTATTTTACTCAAATGGCTATAACTCAAGAAGTAAATGAGATATCTTCACCAAACTCAGTACACATGTGTATGGGTTCAATTTGAGGTCACAGTAAACAATTCTATGGAGATCGGAGCATAGGTGGCGCTATAACTGTTAAAAAGCTTTAAAACCATATATATCCCATGGCAAATTGCCTGTATTGGCTGTAAATGGTCTTTTCCATCTATTATGTCAGTGGTTACATGCTTGCTAAATAAATCTTAATAACTTTTGATGCTTTTGTGCTTAAATGCCTTAAAGGCCTTAACTGCTTGAACCCCGATAAATGCTGCTTGCAGCTTTAATTATTATTATTATTATTAGGGGTTCAAGCACGAAGTGCTGAAACCCTATTGTAATTGTGCTGATTTTTATTATTATTATTATTATTATTATTCTGCCGTAAAACGCATCGTGCAGCCCAAACCGTAAGGGCTAGAGCTTTGAAACTTTGCCATATGGTAGTACAAAAATCGAGGAGAGGTTATCAAATTATGACCCCGATTGGCCCATAGGTGGCGCTATAGCAACCAAAAGCGCGAAACTGCTCATAACTCCTAGACCGTAAGTCATAGACTCAAGTGTCTTATATCATTGGAAAGCTGGACGCCTGACGAACAAAACGTATATCTCCGATTTTATTTCCGCCATGATAGATTTTCCGCCATTTTGAATTTTGTCGAAAATCTACTTTTGCGAACTAGTCCCTGGTTTTTTGCCCGATCGGAACCAAACCAGTGCAGAATTGTTCTCTGGAGTCTGAATATCAATAATTATCAAAAAAAAGTTGAAATTTCGATTCACGGTCGCTAGGGGGTGCAAAATTAACGTTGTGGGAGGAGCCTATTTTACTAAAATGGCTATAACTCCAGAAGTAAAAGAGGTATTTTAACCAAACCTGGTACACATGTGTAAGACGTCAATATGAGGTCACGGTAAAAAAATCGCGGCGATTGGCCACATGGTGGCGCTATAACATGAAAAAAACATAAAACAGGCTATAACCACCTGACCGTTAGTCCGATTGACTTGAAAATTGGTATGCAGTGTCTTGGTCCAAGGTGCCATGTATGTCTATGAGGACATTGGTGTATCTCAAAAAACATGGCCGCCATCGGCCAATGAAGTTTGAGCACCTATTAGACAAGGTTAACGGAGGCCTATCGGAACGAAACTCGGTGGGCATGTTCGACTCATGGCCCTAGAGGTCTGTAAGAATTTTAAAAGAAATCGGCCACTAGTTGGCGCTAACGAGTTTTATGGCTCTGTAATCACGTGGTGTTACACTTATTGTCACAAAATGCATACCATTTGATAGATCTCCTCTTGTTGAACAACTTTGCCTCAAGAACCATTGCTGTCAATCAAACCGTTCATTAAATATTCGTAATTATGTTAAAAACCTACTTTTGCGAACTAGTCCTAGGTTTTTCGCCCGATCAGAACCAAACGAGTCTAGGACAATTCTATGGACTCTCAAGATCAATAATTATCAAAAAAAAGTTGAACTTTTGCATTTTTCGCATGGGTATATTGGGTCATAAAGAAAATGGGCGTGGCAAAATGCACTCAAAAGCCTATAAATCCTAAACGAAAACTCAGAACTTCACGAAAATTGGTGAGCTTATGTGCCATAACATCATTAACAAGCATGCAAAATTTCATGGAGATCGGACTATAGATGGTGCTATAACTGTTAAAAAGCTTTAAAAAACACATATTTCCTATGGTAAATTGCCTGTATTGGCTGTAAATGGACTTTTCCATCTATTATTTCAGTGGTTAAAAGCTTTCTAAATAAATCTTAATGTCTTAAATGCTTATGTGCTTAAAGGCCTTAAATGCTTGAACCCCGATAAATGCTGCTTGCAGCTTTAATTATTATTATTATTATTATTATTCCGCCGTAAAACGCATCGTGCAGCCCAAACCGTAAGGGCTAGAGCTTTGAAACTTTGCCATATGGTAGTACAAAAATCGAGGAGAGGTTATCAAATTATGACCTCGATTGGCCCATAGGTGGCGCTATAACAACCAAAAGCGCGAAAGTGGTCATAACTCCTGGACCGTATGTCGTAGACACAAGTGTCTTATATCATTGGAAAGCTGGTCGTCTGACGAACAAAACGTATATCTCCGATTTCATTTCCGTCATGATAGATTTTCCGCCATTTTGAATTTTGTCGAAAACCTACTTTTGCGAACTAGTCCCTGGTTTTTTGCTCGATCGGAACCAAACCAGTGCAGAATTGTTCTCTGGAGACTGAAGATCAATAATTATCGAAAAAAAGTTGAAATTTCGATTCAGGGTCGCTAGGGGGCGCAAAATTAACGTTGTGGGCGGAGCCTATTTTACTAAAATGGCTATAACTCCAGAAGTAAATGAGGTATTTTCACCAAACTTGGTACACATATGTAAGAGGTCAATCTGAGGACACGGTAAAAAAATCGCGGCGATTGGCCACATGGTGGCGCTATAACATGAAAAAAACATAAAACAGGCTATAACCACCTGACCGTTAGTCCGATTGACTTGAAAATTGGTATGCAGTGTCTTGGTCCAAGGTGCCATGTATGTCTATGAGGACATTGGTGTATCTCAAAAAACATGGCCGCCATTGGCCAATGAAGTTGAGCACCTATTAGACAAGGTTAACGGAGGCCGATCGGAACGAAACTCGGTGGGCATGTTCGACTCATAGCCCTAGAGGTCTGTAAGAATTTTGAAAGAAATCGGCCACTAGTTGGCGCTAACGAGTTTTATGGCTCTGTAATCACGTGGTGTTAGATATATTGTCACAAAATGCATATCATTTGATAGATCTGCTCATGCTGAACAACTTTGCCTCTAGAACCATTGCTGTCAATCAAACCGTTCATTAAATATTCATGAATATGTTAAAAACCTACTTTTGCGAACTAGTCCCTGGTTTTTTGCCCGATCGGAACCAGACCAGTCTAGGACAATTCTATGGACTCTCTAGATCAATAATTATCAAAAAAAAGTTGAACTTTTGTATTTGTATGGCTGTAATAGGGTCATTTATAAAATGGGTGTGGCAAAATACACTCAAAAGCCTATAAATCCTAAATGAAAACTCAGAACTTCACAAAAATTGGTGAGCATATGTGTCATAACATCACAAACAAGCTTGCAAAATTTTATGGAGATTGGACAATAGTTGGCGCTATAACTGTTAAAAAGCTTTAAAACCATATATTTCCTATGGTAAACTGCCTGTATTGGCTGTAAATGGTCTTTTCCATGTCTGATCATATAATTTTCATATCATAATGTTCAAAACTAGTGCAATACAATTCTCTGGACTCACTAGATCAATAATTGTCAGAAAAAGTTGAACTACTTCATTTGGATAGCTATAATAGGTTCACTTCAAAATCTGGCCTTTACCAAGTGTCCCCGAAAGCCTATATCTCTTTAATCAATGCTCAGACCTTCTTAAAAACAAGTCAGAACGTGTGAAATATCACCCTGAACAAGCATGAAAATTTTCAGACAGATCGGACAAAATTTGCCTCTATAACAGTTAAAAAGGTGAAAATGATATGATTTAATGGCATGTTAAGCCAATAAGTGGTATTTTACTGCCCCCTGCTGTTTAAAATAGTCATTTTCTCATATTGGTATTGGTATCAGCCATGGTAAATCATGATAAATGATGGTGTGTGTGTGTGTGTGTGTGTGTGTGTGTGTGTGTGTGTGTGTGTGTGTGTGTGTGTGTGTGTGTGTGTGTGTGTGTGTGTGGTACAAATATAACAAAGGTTTTATTTTCCAACATGAAAACAAACATAACAGAGTGCTAGTGCACAAACAATAACCGACAATGATAATGGATGAGAGGGGAACTTAAATACACAGATCAAGACAAGGACAACAGGTGACGGTTATGATGATGAGGAGCAGGTGATGATGAGGAGGGTGATGAGGAGCAGGTGCAGGTGATGACGACAGATGGTGAATGTGATGAAGACAGAAGGTGAATGTGATGAAGGTGAATGTGACACCAATATCACTGAAACATTTGTGTGTGTGTGTGTGTGTGTACTTGTCTACCTATCTAAGTGGGGACCTTGGTGTCGTTACACATTCACCAACAGGGGACCGCCGAGCCAAGTGGGGACTTTTTTCAAGTCCCCTGTTGGTCATGCTTTAAAACATGTTAAAATCAGCTAAAACACGCTCTGGTGAATTTTTTTCATTTTTGACCAAGTGGGGACCTACATGTGTGTGTGTGTTTAAGTCCATACTCAGCAGCGCTCCTGTAGGCTGGAGCAGGAACTGCAGTGGCCCATTAACACACGTCGTTCACACTTCTCTATTGTCTGAATGGGTTGCTGTCCTAGAGGCTCTGAGACTGTAGAGCTGCTGTTTAACTGGCGGCTTAGTTCAGGAGCTTTATAATAACTCCACGCTATTATTCATTAGTTAAGCATTAGTAAATAGTTAATTAATTTATAAAGAATTAATATACATTAATAAGCAGTTTATAAATACAGCTATAAATGCTTTATTCCTGGTTTAAAAGCATATCAATAATGTGTTTAATAATTGTATTTTCATACTTTTTTAATGATCAATTTATCGTTTCTAAATGAAGTATAGCATAATTTACAAAGCAGTTATTTAGGAGTTGTCAGTGGTTCATAAGATCACCTACAAAGTGTGAGTAAATGATTAAACTATTTAAATGTACATTCATACATATTTATTATTCAGACATATAGTAATAGTTCCTTAGTGTGTTTATAAATGGTTTATTAACATGTATTTCTACTGTAATGCAGGTAGTTATAAAGCATTTAGTAGTGGTCAGTTCACTGTTTTTGTGAGCTCATCTAAAGTGAGGACTAGTTATGCCTTGTAAAACATTAATAAAGGAGATTTAAAGGCTGTTAATATTTCTATGTTCTCTATCGCTGTGTTGTGTTTGTTTCCTTTTTCTGTTTAGAAGAAAACTTAGTCTTTAAATCTCCTTTATAAATTATTTACAGGGCATAACTAGTCCTCACTGCAGATGAGCTCACAAAATAGTGAACTGACCACTACTAAATGCTTTATAACTACCTGAATCTACTAAACTTTCTAAGTGATCTTATTAATCACTGACAACACCTAAATAACTGGTTTAAAATAACGCTATACTGCATTTAGAAATGATAAATTGATAATTAATAAAGTATGAAAATAAAATTATTAAACACATTATAGATATGTTTCTAAATCAATAATACAACATTTAAAGCTGTATTTATAAACTGATTATTAATGTCTGCTTATTATTTAACTATTTATTGATTAACTAATGATTAATAGGATGCAGTTATTATAACGTGTTACCATATATATTATATTATTCATAATATAACTTCAAATATGCATTTTTTTATTAATATATATATATATATATATGCCAAGAGGGGATCTGCAACTCAATGTTATAATTATAATGCAATTATTATTATATAATTAAGATATTAATAATGCGACTGATAGTATTGGCTGCCTATTAAATAAAACATAATTTCTACTCTTAAAAAAAATCAACAGACATGTCCTTATTTTTTTGTTTCCTTTGTTTCTAGGATGTTGATGTACAGAGATAGTCAGTGTTTGAAATATTGCTCAATTTAAATACAACCAAACATGTGTCGCTCGTTACCATCCAATAGTGGACCCTTCTTTAAGATCAAATTCAAAACGTTTGAGTTGACTTGCTGCATCTGGTCATTTTGAAGAAACAAAAATGAAATACAATTTTTTTTCATAATATAACTTATATGCAAAAAAAAACAACAAAAAAAAAAAACTTAAACATGCCAGGATGGAATCTCAACTCTGAACGATCTCTACCTATAACACAGTGGACTCACAATATATAGGCCTTCATAGATACTTTGTATGCTTGGTTATGCAGTCCCTACCAATTTACTTGCCATTGTTATGTGCCATTGCACACACACACATTTCTGTATTACTAACAGACCAATGTCGCTGTACACTGGACAAGTGAGGACTTTGTGAACGATCTCTACCTATACAAGTGGGGACTCTGCAATGGAGCTGTGTGTGTGTGAACAGTGAAGTGAACTGGCAGTGAAGTCTGCCTTCATTATGTAACTATATATATATATATATATATATATATATATATATATATATATATATATATATATATATATATATATATATATATATATATATAAATGTGTGTGTGAAGAATTCAGATGCAAAAGCCTCGAAGTGCCATCTGAAATTTTCCTCTAAAATAATCATTTTTATCAAGCTCGTATATTTAAGTTCAACAATTTCACTTAAAAGCGAAATGAAAATTAGCTATTAATTGTCATTAAAGTGAAATTACTTAACTTAAATATACAAGCGTGATAAAAATTATCATTCTAGAAGAAAATTTCAGATGGCACTTAGAGGCTTTTGCATCTGAACTCTTCATATATATATATATATATATATATATCACCCATCAGTTATATAAAAAAGGACCATTTAAATCTACAACGGGGGAAAAAATACAGACGGCCCGGCGGCAACAGTTCAAAAGCAGAGGCGATAATATCCTCTTATCATTCATAATATTCTTTTTCTTATTTAACACTCTCTCTTTATAGATACTTTCTAAGCTTGGTTATGCAGTCCCTAACAATTTACTTGTTACTAATTTTCTTAATAATTTCTTCTGTAACTCAGCAGCAGTTCCATACCAACAAATAATACAGAATATCATAATACTTTCAATGAAAGCACTATAAAACATCAGAAGCTTTATGATGTGGACATTACAGCAAAGTTATTGCTTTAAGAAGTTCATTCTCTGTTGTGGCCTATTCATTAAAACAAAATTTCTACTCTAATAAAATCAATAGATGTCATTTTTTTCTGTTTCCTTTGTTTCTAAGATGTTGATGTACAGAGATAGTCAGTGTTTGAAATATTGCTCAATTTAAATGCAACCAAACACGTGTCGCTCGTTACCATCCAACAGTGGACCCTTCTTTAAGATCAAATTCAAAACTTTTGAATTGACTTGCTGCATCTGGTCATTTTGAAGAAACAAAAATGAAATACATTTTTTTTATAATATAACTTCAAATATGCAAAAAAAAAAAAAAAAAAAAAAACTTAAACATGCCAAGATGGAATCTCAACTCTGAACGATCTTTACCTATACAACAGTGGACTCACAATAGCCTGTGTGTGTGTGTGTGTGTGTGTGTGTGTGTGTGTGTGTGTGTGTGAACAGTTAAGTCTGTCTTTATTTTGAAACTATAAGTATATATATACTGTATATATATAGGCCTTTATAGATGCTTTGTATGCTTGGTTATGCAGTCCCTACCAATTTACTTGCCATTGTTATGTGCCATTGCACACACACACGTCTATATTACTAACAGACCAATGTCGTTGTACACTGGCCAAGTGAGGACTTTGTGAACGATCTCTACCTATACAAGTGGGGACTCTGCAATGGAGCTGTGTGTGTATGAACAGTGAAGTGAACTGGCAGTGAAGTCTGCCTTCATTATGTAACTATATGTAGTATATTATATAGTATATTATATATTATGCCTTTTTTCATTCATAACATTTTTTTTTTTTTAGTTAATGCTTATTTTCTCTCTTCATAGATACTTTCTGCTTGGTTATGCAGTCCCTTTAGGGTTTATGGGATTAATCAAACAGAAATAGCTCTTTAAGGTAACGATTTCAGGTGACCTATATTTAGTATAGTGTAAAGCATACTTTATACAGTGAATAATGATTTTATTAATTTAAAATGAACTTCGCGTCCCCAGTTGGATGGTATAGAACGATACTTGTTTGGCTGCTTTGTACATTTCTTGCCATCACAAACACACTGTAAAGATTTTGGAGATCAATCTCAAAATGTTACGTAGACTTACTGAACATTAGTTGGTTCAGTTGAAATATATGAAGTAGGGATGTTCATTTAACATTTTGTTTTCTGACTGACAGCTGATGCTTGTTAACCAGTCATCATCAGTTAACTGACATGATTTGAAGGTTAAAATACAATTAAATGGAATTGGAATAGATAATAGTCTGTGACTGATTCAAATACCTCAAACATGTAGATTTACATGTGCAAATAGCAGCATAAACAACAGAACATGAGGATTCACACACCGTCACATCAAGCACCCGCAGTGCTTCTGTGAACACAGTAAACCAGAATAAAACTGTATATATAACTGTATAATAAATAGGCCAACTTAAATGAACAATTAACAAAACTAAAGTGCAATAAATAATAAACGCTTTAGGGTCTGTTTACATGACATAATTTTCAACTGAAAACAGAAAACGTTTTGGCCGTTCATTTCAACGAAAATGCCATTTTGGGGGCCTGACAATACAAGCTTTTGAAAACGATGCCTTTCCCATCTGCGTAAACAACATAAATGGGAATTTGTGAAATTGGTACGTCATTCCAACCCGGTCACACTAAATGCATCTCTATAGCACACATTGTGTTTATTGTGCAATTTATACACGGAAAGGAGTTTATGTGTGCATATGATATGCATGGGTGGGTTTAGGGTAGATTTAGAAGTGGTGTGTAATGTGGAATATGTATTATATGTTTGGTTAGGATTAGTGTTGTAGGGTGTGTGTGTATTACATGCAATAAAGTGCAATATTTTACATTTTCACGCACTTGTGTAGTGTATTACTTTGGTTTGAAAATTACTTGCATTATCTTTTTAACTGTTAAATTCTCATTAATTTCTCTTTCATTATGCTTAGATGAGGTTAAATCTTGGCTTGCTCAAAACGTTTTGTCTTTAAATGAAGACAAAGAGGTGATAGTTTTCGCCCCACTGATCATTTTAAGACCCCCAGCATCGATTTGAGGAGCTTATCTGCATTTATATCTACACATGTGCGGAATATGGGTTGTGCTTTTAGATGGGCCTTTACCATTTGACAAACAAATATCTTCGGTAATTGGATCTAGTTTCTATCATCTTTGCTTTTATCTAAAATTAAAGACTTCCTAACTGACAAAACTGAATAGAGCAGAAATATTGCTTTAAGGTAACAAGTGCAGGTCACCACACGAGTTAAACTGTACATGATCTAGACTCTAGATAAATAAAATGCGACCACAGCAGTAAGTCAGGGGAATGCTTATATTTCTTCCTTTGGTTTCAATTTTGAACATGTTGCAGTTCTTTTTAAAAAGTTATACATTTTAGTACAATTATAAAATGATATAACATTATTTGATACTGTACATTAGCAGCAATTACGGTACACATTTTTCACTTTAGCAACAAAGTGGAGACCCTCTTTTCTGTAATGAAAGGCCAATCTTTTGGGTTGTGGTCTCTCAGACATCGGCAGTAATAAAAACAAAATAAAAACATTGTTTCCCTTTGGACTTTAATTACACTTGATACTGGGCATCATTACATTTTTCCCCTGACTGACAGGTGATGCTTGTAACCCGATCATAATCTGTTATCCGACAAGATTAGAATGTTATATTCTAATGAAATTAAATTAGAATGTATGTATTTCTCAATAATTATCACTTTTTTCAAAGCTCTTCAATCCACTGTCTTAACCAACTTCCAGCTTCACTGCAGTTAATTTCACATTCAAAACGCATTAAAACTACCAAAACACATCATTTATGTTTCAAATGAAGTCATTCTTTCAGAACTCTAGTGAAGGTTTCAGCCAACAAACACAATAAAATATACAAAACAAAAAAACACACAAACAACAGGCAGCAATATGCACTATTTTCTGCTGTTCAGAATTCAATGCAATTTATGTTACATGCTTCATGTTTACATTAATGTACAACATGATTTCCTTTTTTATAGATGTTGATGAAAATGAAAGACTAAGACTTGTGTAGGTGTTTAGTTACATCTTAATGTTTCTGTTTTTTTTTTGTAAAAAAAAAAAAAAGAATATTCAGAATATATCAATGTGGTATATGGTAGAAATATTGCACATTTCAGTCTAGCTTAGGTTTTTAAATTAAATAACACAGTCTTGAAAATAATATGTAAGCATGTGCAAATAAGCCTGTATAGTAAATCAAGTTCTGTTGGTCTTTGTGTTTAAGTGAGAAATTAATTCATTAAAATTGAAAGATCTCAATGTTAATAAGATCTTTCAATTATATTTAACAGTTTTGAGCGTATAAAAGAGTGTATAAAAATGGGCTCTGAGTTTTGGCAGTGGTTGTGTCTAAGTGAAATATGTAGTTTAGAAGGTGTAGTCACTGAATGCATTAATACAACATTGAATGACACAGACATTTGCAACACTTCTACAGTAATACCGTATTAAAATATATTCAGAATCTAAAAATAAATACTGAATACTATCAAAACAATTAGATGTAGCTGAACACATACAGGTATTAATCTTCCAGTTTCATCACCATCTGTAAAAAGGGGAAACTTGGGGGGGAAATGTGTACTGTAGGCTACTGTAAACAATGACCATGTGACATAAAATACTGTGAATTCTGAACAACAGAAAACAGCAGAAATATGTTATAATGCTACCTGTTATTTGTGTTTTTTTTTTTTTTTATTTAACTTGTGTTTTTTGGGTAAAACCTTTTCTAGTGTTCTGGAATAATGATTTGATCTGAGACATGAATGAAGTTTCAGTGTATTTTGAACTGTGAAATGAACTGCTGTCAAGCTGTAAGTTGGTTTGGAGAAGATATCATGGTCTTTTAACTTGATATCATTTAAGATATAATTTAAGACGGTAGTATAAATGATTGAATGATTTAACCATAACTCATTACTATCCTTGATATTCTAAAATAGGTATTTTTCATGTGTATGTAGACTCTACTGCCCTACAAAGGCAAAAGACCTTAAGTCGCTAGAGTGTGGAACTGAGAAAAATGACTTTAAAGATTTTTAGTTGTCCCGTCAAATTAATTATAGGTAGGACACTGGAAATCTGGCAAATAGATGTTTTAGTAATGGAAATTATATACATAAAAAAAATTTGAGCTCAAACTTGACTTTTGACCACTATTTTAAAGTTACTGTACTCTGCCTTTGTATTGTCAGCAAAAAGTGAGAAGTCATGCCAAGGCAAAAGGCAGTAACTTCCACATTCTCAATATTTGGTTGCTGATCACCATTAACAAAATCATTATAGTAACACCTGTATAAAATCTAGTCACCATGGCATTTATTTTGTATGATAATACAATTATTTATAGCCATCTACTTATTGCTATCCTGGGCTTTGGTTGCATTCTGATGGCATTATTAATACATTTGACATGACAAAATACCTCCATTGATATATTAGTCCAGCATTGGCTCGACCGTGTTTAGGGCGGGGCTGAAGGCGAAGTTTTGGCACTCTGCCAGAATAGATGCACGAGTGTTTCAACCAGGTCCTGTACCCGAACTGGGTGAGGCGGGGCTTTAATTCTTGGTTGTATTAATCTGATACGGCAATGCGTAACGTTTTTCTGTCAACTCTGCATAATCCCTCGCGATCGTTATCGCACGTTTGTCGACGGCGGGTTCAGACCATACTAAATGTTCTGACCGCAGTTGTGCAGGACAAAGCTCTGAGGACATCAGAAGTTAGAGGGACTGATGACAGCTGTACAAAGTACACAGGCTACACCGTAATTTTAACATTAAAACAAAGGCAGATAACAATACAATCTGGTAGGTAGCATTATTTGATAGAACACCGGCACAGTAACTTCATATTGACGCGCGGCTAAACAAAGGCAGAGCACCGTAACTCCATTTCGAGCGTTCCAAAACAAAGCCAAAGAGCCGTAACTGATGTTACGGTGTTCTGCCTTTGTTTCTCATGGGCTTTTGGAAGTTACTGTTAAGACAATTCATTATTTTCTCTAAAAAACAACGGAATTGATTTAAGATACTTATCCACATGATAAAGGAGGTCTTGAATATGCCAAAAATATAAATAACTCATTTTCGACCAAAAACGAAGTTACGGTCGTTTGCCTTTGCACGGCAGTCTAGTGTGTGTGTTTTGAGTTGTTGCACTTCCCCCAACATGCAATTTACATATCAATGCAAGAAGGCCTGAAAGGCCAGTGTTTTTCTCAGGTGAGAAAACAGGCCAACAGCCCTCACAGTACTGTAAGATATCATGGTCTTTTTACCTGATATCATTTAAGATATAATTTAAGACTGTAGTATAAATGATTGAATGATTTAGCCATAACTCATTACTATCCTTGATATTCTAAAATAGGTATTTTTCATGTGTATGTAGACTCTAGTGTGTGTGTATTGAATTGTTGCACTTCCCCCCAACATGCAATTTACATATCAATGCAGGAAGGCCTGAAAGGCCAGTGTTTTTCTCAGGTGAGAAAACAGGCCAACAACCCTCACAGTACTGTTACCAATATATGTGCAACTTCTCAAATAAACTAGAGAAAACGCTGGGATTTACCCTGCCAAATTAAATTACAGGTTTTTACAATCGCTAGGACACATTTCTCAATATTTAGGTACATTTTCAAAACTCTTCACTCAGTTCTCCTAACCAACTTACAGCTTGACAGCAGTTCATTTTTACATTCAAAATGCACTGAAACTTCATTCATGTCTCCGATCAACTTATTCTTCCAGAACACTAGAAAAGGTTTCACCCATACACTTAGTGATACACTTTGTCACTCATAAAATAAAAAAATACAAACAACAGGAGCATTGCACAATGCTTTCTTTTGTAAAATGCTTTCAAGAATGACACTATCTACTGTTTATAATTCACTGCAGTTGAACCCAGTCATCATCTATGATAATATCATTGAGCAGGTGGATATAAGTTTCTAGGTGTGGTCATTGATCGTTCATTTACTTGGAAAGCCCACATTGATTATCTTCAAAATTTCGGCAACTATTGTATTTTTTTAAGAAATGTGGGCTTTCCAAGAACTGAGTGAAGAGTTTTGAAAATGTACCTAAATATTGAGAAATGTGTCCTAGCGATTGTAAAAACCTGTAATTTAATTTAATTTGGCAGGGTAAATCCCAGCGTTTTCTCTAGTTTCTTTGAGAAGTTGCACATATATTGGTAACAGTACTGTGAGGGTTGTTGGCCTGTTTTCTCACCTGAGAAAAACACTGGCCTTTCAGGCCTTCCTGCATTGCTATGTAAATTGCATGTTGGGGGGAAGTGCAACAACTCAAAACACACACACTAGAGTCTACATACACATGAAAATACCTATTTTAGAATATCAAGGTTAGTAATGAGTTATGGTTAAATCATTCAATCATTTATACTACAGTCTTAAATTATATCTTAAATGATATCAGGTTAAAAGGCTGTGATATCTTACAGTACTGTGAGGGTTGTTGGCCTGTTTTCTCACCTGAGAAAAACACTGGCCTTTCAGGCCTTCCTGCATTGATATGTAAATCGCATGTTGGGGGGAAGTGTCACAACTCAAAACACACACACTAGAGTCTACATACACATGAAAAATACCTATTTTAGAATATCAAGGATAGTAATGAGTTATGGTAAAATCATTCAATCATTTATACTACAGTCTTAAATTATATCTTAAATGATATCAAGTTAAAAGACCATGATATCTTCTCCAAACCAACTTACAGATTGACAGGAGTTCATTTCACATTCAAAATGCACTGAAACTTCATTCATGTCTCAGATCAAATCATTATTCCAGAACACTAGAAAAGGTTTTACCCAAAAAACACAAGTTAAATAAAAAAAACCCCACAAATAACAGGTAGCATTATAACATATTTCTGCTGTTTTCTGTTGTTCAGAATTCACAGTATTTTATGTCACATGGTCATTGTTTACAGTAGCCTACAGTACACATTTCCCCCCCAAGTTTCCCCTTTTTACAGATGGTGATGAAACTGCAAGATTAATACCTGTATGTGTTCAGCTACATCTAATTGTTTTGATAGTATTCAGTATTTATTTTTAGATTCTGAATATATTTTAATACGGTATTACTGTAGAAGTGTTGCAAATGTCTGTGTCATTCAATGTTGTATTAATGCATTCAGTGACTACATCTTCCAAACTACATATTTCACTTAGACACAACCACTGCCAAAACTCAGAGCCCATTTTTATACACTCTTTTATACGCTCAAAACTGTTAAATATAATTGAAAGATCTTATTAACATTGAGATCTTTCAATTTAAATGAATTAGTTTCTCACTTAAACACAAAGACCAACAGAACTTGATTTACTATACAGGCTTATTTGCACATGCTTACATATTATTTCCAAGACTGTGTTATTTAATTTAAAAACCTAAGCTAGACTGAAATGTGCAATATTTCTACCGTATACCACATTGATATATATTCTGAATATTCTTTTTTTAAAAAAAACCCAGAAAAATTAAGATGTAACTAAACACCTACACAAGTCTTAGTCTTTCATTTTTATCAACATCTATACAAAAGGAAATCATGTTGTACATTAAAGGGTTACTTCAGGATTTAGCATTAAGCTTTGTATTAGTAGAAAACCTGTAGTATTTTCGAATTACCATGCTTTCCACCCTCATATCCCCCTGAGACAAGAGATTTATGTATTTTTTGTCTGGAAAAAATCCTCCGATGACGCAAAAATCGTCATTTTGCGTCATCGGAGGATTTTCTGGCCAGAGGTTAAAGACTACAGGCAGTAGAAGGCGTTGTTCCGCATGTTTTCAGCCCGCCCATAGAGGGTGGGATCTCACTCACAGAATGTACACACAGTGTCAGCCGTCTTTCTTTGGAAGCTAAGCTAGCAGGCTCTTGTTCTGTGGAGAAAGCTGAATAGTAGGAGAAAGATGAGTAAGTAACCATCCTCCTTTTCCCGGACTTGTCCGGCGGGCGAGATCGTTCAAAATGTCCGGGATTCAGCTTTTGCTTTCTGCGGTCGCCATTCATTGTTTACATGCACACCTTTCAATCTAACTGAATTCATTCCGATTGGTGAATTTGAATGTAGTGTTTACATGAACGCTAAACAAGTGATCGGTTGATGTGCGTTTTACCATTGCTAAGAAAAATTACCACTCCTCCGTGAGAGATGCGAGACCCGGCGCGTCTCAGTAATAACGCCACCGGCCTCGCGCTGTTCTCCCGCGGCCGTCAGCCTCATCCTGCTCGCCACAGTAAACATGATGAATGGCGACTGTAGAACGCAAAAGCCGAATCCCGGACATTTTGGACGATCTCTAAATCCCTCGCAAACTCATCACGTAGGTTAGCTTTGTTGTTTACAACTGCGCACTCTTACCGGTAGGCGTGGCCTCCTAAGGCAGCGAAGCAAGTGCATTCTGGGAGTTGTTGTCTTTCATCCACATAAGCCAAAAATACATTTTCTGGCTTCTCTTAGTCTAGAAAGCTCCAAATTCAAAAATTTCTTCACATTTCTTCCACTTAAATGACCTATTTTAAATACACATTCATCTTCCCAGAGGTGAAGTATCCCTTTAATGTAAACATGAAGCATGTAACATACATTGCATTGAATTCTGAACAGCAGAAAATAGTGCATATTGCTGCCTGTTGTTTGTGTGTTTTTTTTGTTTTGTATATTTTATTGTGTTTGTTGGCTGAAACCTTCACTAGAGTTCTGAAAGAATGACTTAATTTGAAACATAAATGATGTGTTTTGGTAGTTGTAATGCGTTTTGAATGTGAAATTA
>NW_028296489.1:202500-223000 GCF_964197995.2 Scardinius erythrophthalmus | reverse complement strand
CATATCATTTGATAGATCTCCTCATGCTGAACAACTTTGCCTCAAGAACCATTGCTGTCAATCAAACCGTTCATTAAATATTCATGAATATGTTAAAAACCTACTTTTGCGAACTAGTCCCTGGTTTTTCGCCCGATCGGAACCAGACCAGTCTAGGACAATTCTCTGGACTCTCTAGATAAATAATTATCGAAAAAAAGTTGAACTTTTGCATTTGCCTGGCTGTAACAGGGTAATTTACAAAAGGGGCGTGGCAAAATACACTAAAATGCCTATAAATCATAAATGAAAACTCAGAACTTCACAAAAATTGGTGAGCATATGTGACATAACATCATTAACAAGCATGCCAAATTTTATGGAGATCGGACCAAAGGTGGCGCTATAATTGTTAAAAAGCTTTAAAACCATATATTTCCCATGGTAAACTGCCTGTATTGGCTGTAAATGGTCTTTTCCGTCTATTATGTCAATTGTTAAATGCCTGCTAAATAAAACTTAATGTCTTTTGATGCTTGTGTGCTTAAAGGCCTTAAAGGCCTTAACTGCTTGAACCCCGATAAATGCTGCTTGCAGCTTTAATTAGGGGTTCAAGCACGAAGTGCTGAAACCCTATTGTAATTGTGCTGATTTTTATTAGGGGTTCAAGCACGAAGTGCTGAAACCCTATTGTAATTGTGCTGATTTTTATTAGGGGTTCAAGCACGAAGTGCTGAAACCCTATTGTATTTGTGCTGATTTTTATTATTATTATTATTATTATTATTCTGCCGTAAAACGCATCGTGCAGCCCAAACCGTAAGGGCTAGAGCTTTGAAACTTTGCCAGATGGTAGTACAAAAATCGAGGAGAGGTTATCAAATTATGACCTCGATTGGCCCATAGGTGGCGCTATAACAACCAAAAGCGCGAAAGTGGTCATAACTCCTGGACCGTATGTCGTAGACACAAGTGTCTTATATCATTGGAAAGCTGGTCGTCTGACGAACAAAACGTATATCTCCGATTTCATTTCCGTCATGATAGATTTTCCGCCATTTTGAATTTTGTCGAAAACCTACTTTTGCGAACTAGTCCCTGGTTTTTTGCTCGATCGGAACCAAACCAGTGCAGAATTGTTCTCTGGAGACTGAAGATCAATAATTATCGAAAAAAAGTTGAAATTTCGATTCAGGGTCGCTAGGGGGCGCAAAATTAACGTTGTGGGCGGAGCCTATTTTACTAAAATGGCTATAACTCCAGAAGTAAATGAGGTATTTTCAACAAACTTGGTACACATATGTAAGAGGTCAATCTGAGGACACGGTAAAAAAATCGCGGCGATTGGCCACATGGTGGCGCTATAACATGAAAAAAACATAAAACAGGCTATAACCACCTGACCGTTAGTCCGATTGACTTGAAAATTGGTATGCAGTGTCTTGGTCCAAGGTGCCATGTATGTCTATGAGGACATTGGTGTATCTCAAAAAACATGGCCGCCATTGGCCAATGAAGTTGAGCACCTATTAGACAAGGTTAACGGAGGCCGATCGGAACGAAACTCGGTGGGCATGTTCGACTCATGGCCCTAGAGGTCTGTAAGAATTTTGAAAGAAATCGGCCACTAGTTGGCGCTAACGAGTTTTATGGCTCTGTAATCACGTGGTGTTAGATATATTGTCACAAAATGCATATCATTTGATAGATCTGCTCATGCTGAACAACTTTGCCTCTAGAACCATTGCTGTCAATCAAACCGTTCATTAAATATTCATGAATATGTTAAAAACCTACTTTTGCGAACTAGTCCCTGGTTTTTTGCCCGATCGGAACCAGACCAGTCTAGGACAATTCTATGGACTCTCTAGATCAATAATTATCAAAAAAAAGTTGAACTTTTGTATTTGTATGGCTGTAATAGGGTCATTTATAAAATGGGTGTGGCAAAATACACTCAAAAGCCTATAAATCCTAAATGAAAACTCAGAACTTCAAAAAAATTGGTGAGCATATGTGTCATAACATCACAAACAAGCTTGCAAAATTTTATGGAGATTGGACAATAGTTGGCGCTATAACTGTTAAAAAGCTTTAAAACCATATATTTCCTATGGTAAACTGCCTGTATTGGCTGTAAATGGTCTTTTCCATGTCTGATCATATAATTTTCATATCATAATGTTCAAAACTAGTGCAATACAATTCTCTGGACTCACTAGATCAATAATTGTCAGAAAAAGTTGAACTACTTCATTTGGATAGCTATAATAGGTTCACTTCAAAATCTGGCCTTTACCAAGTGTCCCCGAAAGCCTATATCTCTTTAATCAATGCTCAGTCCTTCTTAAAAACAAGTCAGAACGTGTGAAATATCACCCTGAACAAGCATGAAAATTTTCAGACAGATCGGACAAAATTTGCCTCTATAACAGTTAAAAAGGTGAAAATGATATGATTTAATGGCATGTTAAGCCAATAAGTGGTATTTTACTGCCCCCTGCTGTTTAAAATAGTCATTTTCTCATATTGGTATTGGTATTAGCCATGGTAAATCATGATAAATGATGGTGTGTGTGTGTGTGTGTGTGTGTGTGTGTGTGTGTGTGTGTGTGTGTGTGTGTGGTACAAATATAACAAAGGTTTTATTTTCCAACATGAAAACAAACATAACAGAGTGCTAGTGCACAAACAATAACCGACAATGATAATGGATGAGAGGGGAACTTAAATACACAGATCAAGACAAGGACAACAGGTGACGGTTATGATGATGAGGAGCAGGTGATGATGAGGAGGGTGATGAGGAGCAGCTGCAGGTGATGACGACAGATGGTGAATGTGATGAAGACAGAAGGTGAATGTGATGAAGGTGAATGTGACACCAATATCACTGAAACATTTGTGTGTGTGTGTGTGTGTGTGTGTGTGTGTGTGTGTGTGTGTAGCATTATTGTGTGTAGCATATGTAGCAATTATGCATTATTGAGTTAACATGGAAACACTGGTTTGCTTTAGTGCAGAAAACTGGTCAAAATCATGAGGTTTAAAGTGAAAGTGAGCCAATAAGTGGTCTTCTACTGCCCTCTGCTGGCCATTCTACTTATTAATTAAATTTTTCCACATGTGCTTGCATTTATACTTGAATACACACTAAAAATCACTTATATAGCAATAACTATTATAACACAATCATATTTTGTCAGTGTTAATCACTTTATTTGCACTGACACTTCAAATAATTGCTAGTAATGTGGTAAATCATGGTAAATCATGGTTAACTATGCTCTGTGTGTGTGTGTGTGTGTGTGTGTGTGTGTGTGTGTGTGTGTGTGTGTGTGTGTGTGTGTGTGTGTGTGTGTGTGTGTGTGTGTGTGTGTAAGCATGCATTGAGTTAACATGGATAAACTGGTTTGCTTTAGTGCAGAAAACTGGTTTAAAGTGAAAGTGAGCCAATAAGTGGTCTTCTACTGCCCTCTGCTGGCCATTCTACTTATTAATGAAATATTTCAACATGTGCTTGCATTCATACTTGAATACACACAAAAAAAATCACTTATATAGCAATAACTATTATAACACAATCATATTTTGTCAGTGTTAATCACTTTATTTGCACTGACACTTCAAATAATTGCTAGTAATGTGATAAATCAGGCTAGAAACATGGTAAATCAAAGTAAATAATACTAGATTGTCGTTTATCTCCTGGTAAATAATACTAGAACGTGGTATATCATGGTAAATCATGGTTAACTATGCTGTGTGTGTATGTGTGTGTGTGTGTGTGTGTATGTGTGTGTGTGTGTGTGTGTGTGTGTGTGTGTGTGTGTGTGTGTGTGTGTGTGTGTGTGTTTGTGTGTGTGTGTGTGTGTGTGTGTGTGTGTGTGTGTGTGTGTGTGTGTGTGTGTGTGTGTGTGTGTAAGCATGCATTGAGTTAACATGGAAAAACTGGTTTGCTTTAGTGCAGAAAACTGGTTTAAAGTGAAAGTGAGCCAATAAGTGGTCTTCTACTGCCCTCTGCTGGCCATTCTACTTAATAATGAAATATTTTACATGTGCTTTTGCATTCATACTTGGACACACACTAAAAATCACGTATATAACTAACTATTATAACACAATAATATTTTGTCAGTGTTCATCACCTCATTTGCACTGACACTTCACATATTTGCTAGTAATGTGGTTAATCATGCTAGAAACATTGTAAATCATAGTAAATAATACTGAAATGAGGTGTATCAAGGTAAATCATGCTAGAATCCTAATAAATCATTCTGGAACATGGTATATGATAGTAAATCATGCTAGAATCATATTAAATAATTCTAGAATGTGGCAAATCGTTGTGGGAGGAGCCTATTTTACTCAAATGGCTATAACTCAAGAAGTAAATGAGATATCTTCACCAAACTCAGTACACATGTGTATGGGTTCAATTTGAGGTCACAGTAAACAATTCTATGGAGATCGGAGCATAGGTGGCGCTATAACTGTTAAAAAGCTTTAAAACCATATATATCCCATGGCAAATTGCCTGTATTGGCTGTAAATGGTCTTTTCCATCTATTATGTCAGTGGTTACATGCTTGCTAAATAAATCTTAATAACTTTTGATGCTTTTGTGCTTAAATGCCTTAAAGGCCTTAACTGCTTGAACCCCGATAAATGCTGCTTGCAGCTTTAATTATTATTATTATTATTATTCCGCCGTAAAACGCATCGTGCAGCCCAAACCGTAAGAGCTGGAACTTTGAAACTTTGACAGATGGTAGTACAAAAATCGAGGAAAGGTTCAGAGATTATGACCCCGATTGGCCCATAGGTGGCGCTATAACAACCAAAAGCGCGAAACTGCTCATAACTCCTAGACCGTATGTCGTAGACTCAAGTGTCTTATATCATTGGAAAGCTGGACGCCTGACGAACAAAACGTATATCTCCGATTTCATTTCCGCCATGATAAATTTTCCGCCATTTTGAATTTTGTCAAAAATCTACTTTTGCGAACTAGTCCCTGGTTTTTTTCCCGATTGGAACCAAACCAATGCAGAAATGTTCTCTGGAGACTGAATATCAATAATTATCGAAAAAAAGTGGAAATTTCGATTCACGGTCGCTAAGGGGCGCCAAAACGTACGTTGTGGGAGGGGCCTATTTTACTAAAATGGCTATAACTCCCGATGTAAATGAGGTATCTTCACCAAACTTGGTACACATGTGTATGAGCTTACTCTGGGGTCACAGTAAAAAAATCGCGACGATTGGCCTCATGGTGGCGCTATAAAATGAAAAAAACATAAAACAGGCTATAACCACCTGACCGTTAGTCCGATTGACTTGAAAATTGGTATGCAGTGTCTTGGTCCAAGGTGCCATATATGTGTATGAGGACATTGGCGTATCTCAAAAAACATGGCCGCCATCGGCCAACGAAGTTTGAGCACCTATTAGACAAGGTTAACGGAGGCCGATCGGAACGAAACTCAATGGGCATGTTCGGCTCATGGTCCTAAAGGTCTGTAAGAATTTTGAAAGAAATCAGCCACTAGTTGGCGCTAACGAGTTTTACGGCTCTGTAATCACGTGGTGTTACAAATATCCACACAATATGCATATCATTTGATAGATCTCCTCATCCTGAACAACTTTGCCTCAAGAACCATTGCTGTCAATCAAACTGTTCATTAATTATTCATTAATATGTTAAAAACCTACTTTTGCGAACTAGTCCTAGGTTTTTTGCCCGATCGGAACCAGACCAGTCTAGGACAATTCTCTGGACTCTCTAGATCAATAATTATCAAAAAAAAGTTGAACTTTTGCATTTGGATGGCTGTAATAGGGTAATTTATAAAATGGGCGTGTCAAAATACATTAAAAAGCCTATAAATCCTAAATAAAAACTCAGAACTTCACAAAAATTGGTCAGCATATGTGACATAACATCATTAACAAGCATGAAAAATTCTATGGAGATCGGACGATAGGTGGCGCTATAACTGTTAAAAAGCTTTAAAATCATATATTTCCTATGGTAAACTGCCTGTATTGGCTGTAAATGGTCTTTTCTATCTCTGATCATATAATTTTCATATCATAATGTTCAAAACTAGTGCAATACAATTCTCTGGACTCACTAGATCAATAATTGTCAGAAAAAGTTGAACTACTTCATTTGGATAGCTATAATAGGTTCACTTCAAAATCTGGCCTTTACCAAGTGTCCCCGAAAGCCTATATCTCTTTAATCAATGCTCAGACCTTCTTAAAAACAAGTCAGAACGTGTGAAATATCACCCTGAACAAGCATGAAAATTTTCAGACAGATCGGACAAAATTTGCCTCTATAACAGTTAAAAAGGTGAAAATGATATGAATTAATGGCATGTTAAGCCAATAAGTGGTATTTTACTGCCCCCTGCTGTTTAAAATAGTCATTTTCTCATATTGGTATTGGTATCAGCCATGGTAAATCATGATAAATGATGGTGTGTGTGTGTGTGTGTGTGTGTGTGTGTGTGTGTGTGTGTGTGTGTGTGTGTGTGGTACAAATATAACAAAGGTTTTATTTTCCAACATGAAAACAAACATAACAGAGTGCTAGTGCACAAACAATAACCGACAATGATAATGGATGAGAGGGGAACTTAAATACACAGATCAAGACAAGGACAACAGGTGACGGTTATGATGATGAGGAGCAGGTGATGATGAGGAGGGTGATGAGGAGCAGGTGCAGGTGATGACGACAGATGGTGAATGTGATGAAGACAGAAGGTGAATGTGATGAAGGTGAATGTGACACCAATATCACTGAAACATTTGTGTGTGTGTGTGTGTGTGTGTGTGTGTGTGTGTGTGTGTGTGTGTGTGTGTGTGTGTGTGTGTGTGTGTGTAGCATTATTGTGTGTAGCATATGTAGCAAGTATGCATTATTGAGTTAACATGGAAAAACTGGTTTGCTTTAGTGCAGAAAAATGGTCAAAATCATGAGGTTTAAAGTGAAAGTGAGCCAATAAGTGGTCTTCTACTGCCCTCTGCTGGCCATTTTCCACATGTGCTTGCATTTATACTTGAATACACACTAAAAATCACTTATATAGCAATAACTATTATAACACAATCATATTTTGTCAGTGTTAATCACTTTATTTGCACTGACATTTCAAATAATTGCTAGTAATGTGGTAAATCATGGAAAATCATGGTTAACTATGCTGTGTGTGTGTGTGTGTGTGTGTGTGTGTGTGTGTGTGTGTGTGTGTGTGTGTGTGTGTGTGTGTGTGTGTGTGTAAGCATGCATTGAGTTAACATGGATAAACTGGTTTGCTTTAGTGCAGAAAACTGGTTTAAAGTGAAAGTGAGCCAATAAGTGGTCTTCTACTGCCCTCTGCTGGCCATTCTACTTATTAATGAAATATTTCAACATGTGCTTGCATTCATACTTGAATACACACTAAAAAAATCACTTATATAGCAATAACTATTATAACACAATCATATTTTGTCAGTGTTAATCACTTTATTTGCACTGACACTTCAAATAATTGCTAGTAATGTGATAAATCAGGCTAGAAACATGGTAAATCAAAGTAAATAATACTAGATTGTCGTTTATCTCCTGGTAAATAATACTAGAACGTGGTATATCATGGTAAATCATGGTTAACTATGCTGTGTGTGTATGTGTGTGTGTGTGTGTGTGTGTGTGTGTGTGTGTGTAAGCATGCATTGAGTTAACATGGAAAAACTGGTTTGCTTTAGTGCAGAAAACTGGTTTAAAGTGAAAGTGAGCCAATAAGTGGTCTTCTAGTGCCCTCTGCTGGCCATTCTACTTAATAATGAAATATTTTACATGTGCTTTTGCATTCATACTTGGACACACACTAAAAATCACGTATATAACTAACTATTATAACACAATAATATTTTGTCAGTGTTCATCACCTCATTTGCACTGACACTTCACATAATTGCTAGTAATGTGGTTAATCATGCTAGAAACATTGTAAATCATAGTAAATAATACTGAAATGAGGTGTATCAAGGTAAATCATGCTAGAATCCTAATAAATCATTCTGGAACATGGTATATGATAGTAAATCATGCTAGAATCATATTAAATAATTCTAGAATGTGGCAAATCGTTGTGGGAGGAGCCTATTTTACTCAAATGGCTATAACTCAAGAAGTAAATGAGATATCTTCACCAAACTCAGTACACATGTGTATGGGTTCAATTTGAGGTCACAGTAAACAATTTTATGGAGATCGGACCATAGGTGGCGCTATAACTGTTAAAAAGCTTTAAAACCATATATATCCCATGGCAAATTGCCTGTATTGGCTGTGAATGGTCTTTTCCATCTATTATGTCAGTGGTTACATGCTTGCTAAATAAATCTTAATAACTTTTGATGCTTTTGTGCTTAAATGCCTTAAAGGCCTTAACTGCTTGAACCCCGATAAATGCTGCTTGCAGCTTTAATTATTATTATTATTATTATTCCGCCGTAAAACGCATCGTGCAGCCCAAACCGTAAGAGCTGGAACTTTGAAACTTTGACAGATGGTAGTACAAAAATCGAGGAAAGGTTCAGAGATTATGACCCCGATTGGCCCATAGGTGGCGCTATAACAACCAAAAGCGCGAAACTGCTCATAACTCCTAGACCGTATGTCGTAGACTCAAGTGTCTTATATCATTGGAAAGCTGGACGCCTGACGAACAAAACGTATATCTCCGATTTCATTTCCGCCATGATAGATTTTCCGCCATTTTGAATTTTGTCAAAAATCTACTTTTGCGAACTAGTCCCTGGTTTTTTGCCCGATTGGAACCAAACTAGTGCAGAAATGTTCTCTGGAGACTGAATATCAATAATTATCGAAAAAAAGTGGAAATTTCGATTCACGGTCGCTAAGGGGCGCCAAAACGTACATTGTGGGAGGGGCCTATTTTACTAAAATGGCTATAACTCCCGATGTAAATGAGGTATCTTCACCAAACTTGGTACACTTGTGTATGAGCTTACTCTGGGGTCACAGTAAAAAAATCGCGACGATTGGCCTCATGGTGGCGCTATAAAATGAAAAAAACATAAAACAGGCTATAACCACCTGACCGTTAGTCCGATTGACTTGAAAATTGGTATGCAGTGTCTTGGTCCAAGGTGCCATGTATGTGTATGAGGACATTGGCGTATCTCAAAAAACATGGCCGCCATCGGCCAACGAAGTTTGAGCACCTATTAGACAAGGTTAACGGAGGCCGATCGGAACGAAACTCAATGGGCATGTTCGGCTCATGGCCCTAAAGGTCTGTAAGAATTTTGAAAGAAATCGGCCACTAGTTGGCGCTAACGAGTTTTACGGCTCTGTAATCACGTGGTGTTACAAATATCCACACAATATGCATATCATTTGATAGATCTCCTCATCCTGAACAACTTTGCCTCAAGAACCATTGCTGTCAATCAAACTGTTCATTAATTATTCATTAATATGTTAAAAACCTACTTTTGCGAACTAGTCCTAGGTTTTTTGCCCGATCGGAACCAGACCAGTCTAGGACAATTCTCTGGACTCTCTAGATCAATAATTATCAAAAAAAATTTGAACTTTTGCATTTGGATGGCTGTAATAGGGTAATTTATAAAATGGGCGTGTCAAAATACATTAAAAAGCCTATAAATCCTAAATAAAAACTCCGAACTTCACAAAAATTGGTCAGCATATGTGACATAACATCATTAACAAGCATGAAAAATTCTATGGAGATCGGACGATAGGTGGCGCTATAACTGTTAAAAAGCTTTAAATCATATATTTCCTATGGTAAACTGCCTGTATTGGCTGTAAATGGTCTTTTCCATCTCTGATCATATAATTTTCATATCATAATGTTCAAAACTAGTGCAATACAATTCTCTGGACTCACTAGATCAATAATTGTCAGAAAAAGTTGAACTACTTCATTTGGATAGCTATAATAGGTTCACTTCAAAATCTGGCCTTTACCAAGTGTCCCCGAAAGCCTATATCTCTTTAATCAATGCTCAGACCTTCTTAAAAACAAGTCAGAACGTGTGAAATATCACCCTGAACAAGCATGAAAATTTTCAGACAGATCGGACAAAATTGGCCTCTATAACAGTTAAAAAGGTGAAAATGATATGAATTAATGGCATGTTAAGCCAATAAGTGGTATTTTACTGCCCCCTGCTGTTTAAAATAGTCATTTTCTCATATTGGTATTGGTATCAGCCATGGTAAATCATGATAAATGATGGTGTGTGTGTGTGTGTGTGTGTGTGTGTGTGTGTGTGTGTGTGTGTGTGTGTGTGTGTGTGTGTGTGTGTGTGTGGTACAAATATAACAAAGGTTTTATTTTCCAACATGAAAACAAACATAACAGAGTGCTAGTGCACAAACAATAACCGACAATGATAATGGATGAGAGGGGAACTTAAATACACAGATCAAGACAAGGACAACAGGTGACGGTTATGATGATGAGGAGCAGGTGATGATGAGGAGGGTGATGAGGAGCAGGTGCAGGTGATGACGACAGATGGTGAATGTGATGAAGACAGAAGGTGAATGTGATGAAGGTGAATGTGACACCAATATCACTGAAACATTTTTGTGTGTGTGTGTGTGTGTGTGTGTGTGTGTGTGTGTGTGTGTGTGTGTGTGTGTGTGTGTGTAGCATTATTGTGTGTAGCATATGTAGCAAGTATGCATTATTGAGTTAACATGGAAACACTGGTTTGCTTTAGTGCAGAAAACTGGTCAAAATCATGAGGTTTAAAGTGAAAGTGAGCCAATAAGTGGTCTTCTACTGCCCTCTGCTGGCCATTCTACTTATTAATTAAATTTTTCCACATGTGCTTGCATTTATACTTGAATACACACTAAAAATCACTTATATAGCAATAACTATTATAACACAATCATATTTTGTCAGTGTTAATCACTTTATTTGCACTGACACTTCAAATAATTGCTAGTAATGTGGTAAATCATGGTTAACTATGCTGTGTGTGTGTGTGTGTGTGTGTGTGTGTGTGTGTGTGTGTGTGTGTGTGTGTGTAAGCATGCATTGAGTTAACATGGATAAACTGGTTTGCTTTAGTGCAGAAAACTGGTTTAAAGTGAAAGTGAGCCAATAAGTGGTCTTCTACTGCCCTCTGCAGGCCATTCTACTTATTAATGAAATATTTCAACATGTGCTTGCATTCATACTTGAATACACACTAAAAAAATCACTTATTTAGCAATAACTATTATAACACAATCATATTTTGTCAGTGTTAATCACTTTATTTGCACTGACACTTCAAATAATTGCTAGTAATGTGATAAATCAGGCTAGAAACATGGTAAATCAAAGTAAATAATACTAGATTGTCGTTTATCTCCTGGTAAATAATACTAGAACATGGTATATCATGGTAAATCATGGTTAACTATGCTGTGTGTGTGTGTGTGTGTGTGTGTGTGTGTGTGTGTGTGTGTGTGTGTGTGTGTGTGTGTGTGTGTGTGTGTGTGTGTGTGTGTAAGCATGCATTGAGTTAACATGGAAAAACTGGTTTGCTTTAGTGCAGAAAACTGGTTTAAAGTGAAAGTGAGCCAATAAGTGGTCTTCTAGTGCCCTCTGCTGGCCATTCTACTCAATAATGAAATATTTTACATGTGCTTTTGCATTCATACTTGGACACACACAAAAAAATCACGTATATAACTAACTATTATAACACAATAATATTTTGTCAGTGTTCATCACCTCATTTGCACTGACACTTCACATAATTGCTAGTAATGTGGTTAATCATGCTAGAAACATTGTAAATCATAGTAAATAATACTGAAATGAGGTGTATCAAGGTAAATCATGCTAGAATCCTAATAAATCATTCTGGAACATGGTATATGATAGTAAATCATGCTAGAATCATATTAAATAATTCTAGAATGTGGCAAATCGTTGTGGGAGGAGCCTATTTTACTCAAATGGCTATAACTCAAGAAGTAAATGAGATATCTTCACCAAACTCAGTACACATGTGTATGGGTTCAATTTGAGGTCACAGTAAACAATTTTATGGAGATCGGACCATAGGTGGCGCTATAACTGTTAAAAAGCTTTAAAACCATATATATCCCATGGCAAATTGCCTGTATTGGCTGTAAATGGTCTTTTCCATCTATTATGTCAGTGGTTACATGCTTGCTAAATAAATCTTAATAACTTTTGATGCTTTTGTGCTTAAATGCCTTAAAGGCCTTAACTGCTTGAACCCCGATAAATGCTGCTTGCAGCTTTAATTATTATTATTATTCTGCCGTAAAACGCATCGTGCAGCCTAAACCGTAAGTGCTAGAGACTTGAAACTTGGCCAGAAGGTAGTACAAAAATCGAGGAGAGGTTCAGAGAATATGAGCTAGATTGGCCAATAGGTGGCGCTACAGTGCAAAAAACAAAAAAATTTCATATTTTTGCTTAAATCTCATCAACCCTTTGTCACAGACTCAAGTGTCTTATATCCTTGGAATCCTTGGGTCAAGCCGAACAAAAAAGGCCTCAAAGATTTCATTTCCGGTATGCAAATTTTTCCGCCATTTTGGATTTTGTCCAAAACCTACTTTTGCGAACTAATCCCTGGTTTTTCGCCCGATCGGAACCAAACCAGTGCAGAAATATTCACAGGAGTCTGATTATCAATAATTATCGAAAAAAAGTTAAAATTTCGATCCACGGTTGCTAAGGGGCATCAAAACGTTCGCAGGAGGCGGAGCTAATTATACGAAAATGGCTATAACTCGTGAACGAAATGAGATATTTTCACCAAACTCGGTACACATATGTATGAGCTCAAGTTGAGGTCACAGTAAAAAAATCGCGGCGATTGGCCTCATGGTGGCGCTATAACATGAAAAAAACATAAAACAGGGTATAACCACCTGACCGTTAGTCCGATTGACTTGAAAATTGGTATGCCGTGTCTTGGTACAAGGTGCAATGTATGTCTATGAGGATATTGGTGTATCTCAAAAAACATGGCCGTTATCGGCCAATGAAGTTTGAGCACCTATTAGACAAGGTTAACGGAGGCCAATCAGAACGAAACTCAGTGGGCATGTTCGGCTCAAGCCCCTAGAGGTCTGTAAGAATTTTGAAAGAAATCGGCCACTAGTTGGCGCTAACGAGTTTTACGGCTCTGTAATCACGTGGTGTTACAAATATCCACACAATATGCATATCATTTGATAGATCTCCTCATCCTGAACAACTTTGCCTCAAGAACCATTGCTGTCAATCAAACTGCTCATTAATTATTCATTAATATGTTAAAAACCTACTTTTGCGAACTAGTCCTAGGTTTTTTGCCCGATCGGAACCAGACCAGTCTAGGACAATTCTCTGGACTCTCTAGATCAATAATTATCAAAAAAAGTTGAACTTTTGCATTTGGATGGCTGTAATAGGGTAATTTATAAAATGGGCGTGTCAAAATACATTAAAAAGCCTATAAATCCTAAATGAAAACTCAGAACTTCACAAAAATTGGTCAGCATATGTGACATAACATCACAAACAAGCATGCAAAATTTTATGGAGATCGGACCAAAGGTGGTGCTATAACAGTTAAAAGGCTTTAAAACCATATATTTCCTATGGTAAACTGCCTGTATTGGCTGTAAATGGTCTTTTCCATCTCTGATCATATAATTTTCATATCATAATGTTAAAAACTAGTGCAATATAATTCTCTGGACTCACTAGATCAATAATTGTCAGAAAAAGTTGAACTACTTCATTTGGATAGTTATAATAGGTTCACTTCAAAATGTGGCCTTTACCAAGTGTCCCCGAAAGCCTATATCTCTTTAATGAATGACTCAGACCTTCTTAAAAACAAGTCAGAACGTGTGAAATATCACCCTGAACAAGCATGAAAATTTTCAGACAGATCGGACAAAATTTGCCTCTATAACAGTTAAAAAGGTGAAAATTATATGAATTAATGGCATGTTAAGCCAATAAGTGGTATTTTACTGCCCCCTGCTGTTTAAAATAGTCATTTTCTCATATTGGTATTGGTATCAGCCATGGTAAATCATGATAAATGATGGTGTGTGTGTGTGTGTGTGTGTGAGTGTGTGTGTGTGTGTGTGTGTGTGTGTGTGTGTGTGTGTGTGTGTGTGTGTGTGTGTGTGTGTGTGTGTGTGTGTGTGTGTGTGTGTGTGTGTGTGTGGTACAAATATAACAAAGGTTTTATTTTCCAACATGAAAACAAACATAACAGAGTGCTAGTGCACAAACAATAACCGACAATGATAATGGATGAGAGGGGAACTTAAATACACAGATCAAGACAAGGACAACAGGTGACGGTTATGATGATGAGGAGCAGGTGATGATGAGGAGGGTGATGAGGAGCAGGTGCAGGTGATGACGACAGATGGTGAATGTGATGAAGACAGAAGGTGAATGTGATGAAGGTGAATGTGACACCAATATCACTGAAACATTTGTGTGTGTATGTGTGTGTGTGTGTGTGTGTGTGTGTGTGTGTGTGTGTGTGTGTGTGTGTGTGTGTGTGTGTGTGTGTGTGTGTGTGTGTGTGTGTGTGGTACAAATATAACAAAGGTTTTATTTTCCAACATGAAAACAAACATAACAGAGTGCTAGTGCACAAACAATAACCGACAATGATAATGGGTGAGAGGGGAACTTAAATACACAGATCAAGACAAGGACAACAGGTGACGGTTATGATGATGAGGAGCAGGTGATGATGATGAGGGTGATGAGGAGCAGGTGATGACGAAAGATGGTGAATGTGATGAAGACAGAAGGTGAATGTGATGAAGGTGAATGTGACACCAATATCACTGAAACATTTGTGTGTGTGTGTGTGTGTGTGTGTGTGTGTGTGTGTGTGTGTGTGTGTGTGTGTGTGTGTGTGTGTGTGTGTGTGTGTGTGTGTAGCATTATTGTGTGTAGCATATGTAGCAAGTATGCATTATTGAGTTAACATGGAAACACTGGTTTGCTTTAGTGCAGAAAACTGGTCAAAATCATGAGGTTTAAAGTGAAAGTGAGCCAATAAGTGGTCTTCTACTGCCCTCTGCTGGCCATTCTACTTAATAATTAAATTTTTCCACATGTGCTTGCATTTATACTTGAATACACACTAAAAATCACTTATATAGCAATAACTATTATAACACAATCATATTTTGTCAGTGTTAATCACTTTATTTGCACTGACACTTCAAATAATTGCTAGTAATGTGGTAAATCATGGTAAATCATGGTTAACTATGCTGTGTGTGTGTGTGTGTGTGTGTGTGTGTGTGTGTGTGTGTGTGTGTGTGTGTGTGTGTGTGTGTGTGTGTGTGTGTGTGTGTGTGTGTGTAAGCATGCATTGAGTTAACATGGATAAACTGGTTTGCTTTAGTGCAGAAAACTGGTTTAAAGTGAAAGTGAGCCAATAAGTGGTCTTCTACTGCCCTCTGCTGGCCATTCTACTTATTAATGAAATATTTCAACGTGCTTGCATTCATACTTGAATACACACTAAAAAAATCACTTATATAGCAATAACTATTATAACACAATCATATTTTGTCAGTGTTAATCACTTTATTTGCACTGACACTTCAAATAATTGCTAGTAATGTGATAAATCAGGCTAGAAACATGGTAAATCAAAGTAAATAATACTAGATTGCCGTTTATCTCCTGGTAAATAATACTAGAACGTGGTATATCATGGTAAATCATGGTTAACTATGCTGTGTGTGTGTGTGTGTGTGTGTGTGTGTGTGTGTGTGTGTGTGTGTGTGTGTGTGTGTGTGTGTGTGTGTGTGTGTGTGTGTGTGTGTGTGTGTGTGTGTGTGTGTGTGTGTAAGCATGCATTAAGTTAACATGGAAAAACTGGTTTGCTTTAGTGCAGAAAACTGGTTTAAAGTGAAAGTGAGCCAATAAGTGGTCTTCTAGTGCCCTCTGCTGGCCATTCTACTTAATAATGAAATATTTTACATGTGCTTTTGCATTCATACTTGGACACACACTAAAAATCACGTATATAACTAACTATTATAACACAATAATATTTTGTCAGTGTTCATCACCTCATTTGCACTGAGACTTCACATAATTGCAACTAATGTGGTTAATCATGCTAGAAACATTGTAAATCATAGTAAATAATACTGAAATGAGGTGTATCAAGGTAAATCATGCTAGAATCCTAATAAATCATTCTGGAACATGGTATATGATAGTAAATCATGCTATAATCATATTAAATAATTCTAGAATGTGGCAAATCGTTGTGGGAGGAGCCTATATTACTCAAATGGCTATAACTCAAGAAGTAAATGAGATATCTTCACCAAACTCAGTACACATGTGTATGGGTTCAATTTGAGGTCACAGTAAACAATTTTATGGAGATCGGACCATAGGTGGCGCTATAACTGTTAAAAAGCTTTAAAACCATATATATCCCATGGCAAATTGCCTGTATTGGCTGTAAATGGTCTTTTCCATCTATTATGTCAGTGGTTACATGCTTGCTAAATAAATCTTAATAACTTTTGATGCTTTTGTGCTTAAATGCCTTAAAGGCCTTAACTGCTTGAACCCCGATAAATGCTGCTTGCAGCTTTAATTATTATTATTATTGTTCTTCAAGGTTTTGGGGGCTTTTGGGGCCCTTAACGTGCTCAAAAACTCATGAAACTTTGCACACAGGTCAGAAGCTGCGGCCATTAGGGAAACTTGGTCCATATATCAAACACGCTTGCATGAATTAATATGAAACTCGGTACACATATAGATCTTATCGGGCCGAACAACTTTGTGCTCTAAGTTTTACGCCAGCCCAACAGGAAGTCAGCTATTATGGGTTGTTTGGAAAAAGCATGCTGTGGAATTTAATGTACTCCTCCTAGGAAATTTATCCATTCGCCTCCAAACTCGGTGTGCATGAAGTCAAGACATTGAGGATGATAAATTGCGGACGGATTTTTTATATCTCGAACGGTTTGACCGTGGCGAGGAAACGAATTTATGGCGAGAAAATAGAAACAGGAAGTGTGTTATAACTTCTGCATACATTAACTGATCTTGATGAAACTTCAGCAGTGTGTTCGTTGTAAGAGGCCGATCAGATGGATGTGACCTTTGTGAGTCAAAGTTATAGCGCCACCAACTGGCAACAGGAAGTGTGTCACTTTCAAAATGCTTTGAAATCACACTCTTATTTTGACCCGATTTGCTTCAAACTTTATGTGTATAATGTAGACACACGGCAGATGTAGGCCTGTGAAAGGATTATTGATATGTTAGATACTGTTGCCGTGGCAATGCATCAAACTTTAACATTCTTTTCGGATGCTTTTGAGACTCTTAACATGCTTGAAATTGGATGAAACCCGACAGACACATCACATTTATTATCCAGTAGACATGTGCAAAGTTTCAGAAACGGGCGTGGTGGAATGGCTCAGTAGCGCCACCTTTAGTCAAAAATGGGGGCTTAGTTTTTCCTAGAATCACAAAACTTGGTATGTATATTGTTCTCATCAAGCCAGACAACTTTCTAATTTACAGTCATAACCTCAGACCAACAGGAAGTCAGATATTTTGGTTTGAATGTGGATTTTCTGGAGAATTTTCTCTCTCTCTCTGTGTGTCTGTGTGTCTGTGTGTGTGTGTGGTGGTGGGGGGGGATTTGTCTATTCCATTTAATCTTTGTTTTTCAAGGTTTCAGGGGCTTTTGGGGCCCTTAACATGCTCAAAAACTCTTGAAACTTTGCACACAGGTCACAACCCACGGTCATCAGGGCCGGGCTGAAGCTGGTACCCGGGTGTGGCAGGAGGGCTCAACAGCGCCCCCTTGAACACGGTCTGAAAATTTGGTCCATATATCAAACACACTTGCATGAATTAATATGAAACTCGGTACACATATAGATCTCATCAGGCCGAACAACTTCTGCACTCCAAGTTATTAGCTCCGCCCAACAGGAAGTCGGTTATTATGGGTTGTTTGAAAAACGCATGCTGTGGAATTTGATGTACTCCTCCTAGAGAATTCATCCACTCACCTCCAAACTCGGTCAGCATGAAGTCAAGACATTGAGGATTCTAAATTGCGGACGGATTTTTGATATCTCGAACGGTTTGGCCGTGGCAAGGAAACGAATTTATGGCGAGAAAAGAGAAACACGAAGTGGTATAACTTCTGCATACATTAACTGATCTTGATGAAACTTCAGCAGTGTGTTCGTGGTAAGAGTCCGATCAGATGGATGTAACTATTGTGAGTCAAAGTTATAGCGCCACCAACTGGCAGCAGGAAGTGTGTCACTTTCAAAATGCTTTTGACAAAATGGGGGGGTTACTTTTACCCACAGTTACAAAAATCAGTACATATATTGGTCTCATCGAGCCGGACAACTTTCTAATTTACAGTCATTAGCTCCGACCAACAGGAAGTCAGATATTTTGGTTTGAATGTGGATTTCTTTGCAAAATCAGCCTCTGAATTTTTACCCACTCCTCTTAAGTGGTTTATTTTATTCACACCAAACTTTTTCAACATGATGAAAATACATTAAAAATGCTAAAGTGTGAACGGATATTAAATATCTCAAACGGTTTTCCATTTAGCATGCATAGTTTAGCATCCTATGATAAAGAATAGTTTAGCATAGTGTAACTAAAGGCACAAGGGTGGCTTGGGCCCGCAATCGCTGCTCGCAGCTATATTTATTATTATTATTATTATTTTGTCAAACTTTCGGGCACTTTTGGGGCCCTTAACATGCTCGAAAACTCTTGAAATTTTGCACACAGGTCAGAACCCGCGGCCATCAGGGCCGGGCTGAAGCTGGTACCCGGGCGTGGCAGGGGGCCTCGACAGCGCCCCCTGGAACGGGATCCGAACACTTGTCCATAAATCAGACACGCTTGCATGTAATAATATGAAACCCGGTACACATATAGACCTCATCGGGTCGAACAACTTTCGTGCTCTAAGTTTTACGTCAGACCAACAGGAAGTCAGCTATTATGGGTTGTTTGGAAACGCATGCTGTGGAATTTGATGTACTCCTCCTAGGAAATTCATCCATTCGCCTCCAAACTCGGTCGGCATGAAGTCAAGACATTGAGGATGCTAAATTGCGGACGGATTTTTGATATCTCGAACGGTTTGGCCGTGGCAAGGAAACGAATTAATGGCGAATTATTCAAACAGGAAGTGTGTTATAACTTCTGCATACATTAACTGATCTTGATGAAACTTCAGCAGTGTGTTCGTTGTAAGAGGCCGATCACATGGATGTGACTATTGTGAGTCAAAGTTATAGCGCCACCAACTGGCAACAGGAAGTGTGTCACTTTCAAAATGCTTTGAAATCACCCTCTTATTTTTATCCGATTTGCTTCAAACTTTATGTGTATAATGTAGACACACGGCATATGTAGACCTGTGAAAGGATTATTGATATCTTAGATACTGTTGCCGTGGCAACGCATTAAACTTTAATATTCTTTTCGGATGCTTTTGAGACTCTTCACATGCTTGAAAATGCATGAAACTCGACAGACACATCACATTTATTATCCAGTAGACATGTGCAAAGTTTCAGAAACGGGCGTGGTGAAATGGCTCAGTAGCGCCACCTTTAGTCAAAAATGAATTTTCCTAGAATCACAAAACTTGGTAGGTGTATTTTTCTCATCAAGCCGGACAACTTTCTAATTGATAGTTATTAGCTATGACCAACAGGGTGTCAGATATTTTGGTCTGAATATGGATTTTTTGCTAAATCAGCCTCTGAGTTTTTAGTTACTCCTCCTAAAAGGTTTATTTTATTCCCACCAAACTTTTTCAACATGATTAAAATATATTAATGATGCTAAATTGTAAACGGATATTGAATATCTCAAACGGTTTTGCTATGGTGAGGGATTAAATTAATGTCAAAAAGGAAGCAGGAAACATCTCAACATAACTTCCAAAAATGTAATTATACACCATTTATTTTTATGTAAAATGATACAAATATTAAAACTAAACCCATTTTATTCTGTTTTTGCAATTCAAGGAGTATGAAAAAGTAAAAAACAGGCTATTTAGTGCTATTTGGTTCAACAAAAAAGCAAACATAGGGCTATACCGCCCTCTTGTGTCCAAAATGATATTAAAATAGTATATAAAACGTTTTACTAGGTAGGCCTATTGTATTTAAATATAAATGTATTAGGTATATGACTGTGAGGATATTTTCCCATCGGTTAATCGACGTGTGACACGAGCGGGTGCTTTTAAATCGCTAATATAAAAGTGAAAGTAAAAAACGGAGGTCCGCACGGACATTGATAATGGTGCACGTTGGAAAAAATGATACTTTTAAACATAACACTAAACCGCCATTAGGTGTCGCCAGGCGACCATCTTAATGAGCGAGTCATTGATTCATTTG